>NW_027017412.1:0-103794 GCF_036013445.1 Caloenas nicobarica | reverse complement strand
TCCGACAGGGGCCCGACAGAGCCCGACAGAGCCCGACAGAGCCCGACAGGGCCCGACAGGGCCCGACAGAGCCCGACAGAGCCCAGTAGAGCCCGACAGAGCCCGACAGAGCCCGACAGATCCCGACAGAGCCCGACAGGGCCCGACAGGGCCCGACAGAGCCCGACAGAGCCCAGTAGAGCCCGACAGAGCCCGACAGGGCCCGACAGAGCCCCGACAGAGCCCGACAGAGCCCGACAGGGCCCGACAGGCCCGACAGAGCCCGACAGAGCCCAGTAGAGCCCGACAGAGCCCGACAGAGCCCGACAGATCCCGACAGAGCCCGACAGAGCCCGACAGGGCCCGACAGAGCCCGACAGAGCCCGACAGAGCCCAGTAGAGCCCGACAGAGCCCGACAGGGCCCGACAGAGCCCGACAGGGCTCGACAGAGTCCGACAGAGCCCAGTAGAGCCGGACAGGGCCCGACAGAGCCCGACAGAGCCCGACAGAGCCCGACAGAGCCCAGTAGAGCCCGACAGAGCCCGACAGAGCCCGACAGGGCCCGACAGGGCGCAGTAGAGCCCGACAGAGCCCGACAGATCCCACAGAGCCCGACAGAGCCCGACAGGGCCCTACAGGGCTCGACAGAGCCAGTAGAGCCCGACAGAGCCCGACAGAGCCCGACAGAGCCCAACAGAGCCTGACAGGGCCCGACAGGGCCCGACAGAGCCCGACAGAGCCCGACAGGGCCCGACAGGGCCCGACAGAGCCCGACAGGGCCCGAAAGAGCCCGACAGTGCCCGATAGAGCCCGACAGGGCCCAGTAGAGCCTGACAGAGCCCGACAGAGCCCGACAGAGTCCGACAGGGCCACAGAGCCCGACAGGGCCCGACAGAGCCCGACAGAGCCCAGTAGAGCCCGACAGAGCCCAGTAGAGCCCGACAGGGCCCGACAGGGCCGACAGGGCCGACAGTGCCCAGTAGAGCCCACAGTGCCCAGTAGAGCCCGACAGAGCCCGACAGAGCCCGACAGAGCCCGAAGGGCCCGACAGGCCCGACAGGGCCCGACAGAGCCAGTAGAGCCCGACAGAGCCCGACAGAGCCCGACAGAGCCCGACAGAGCCCGACAGGATCCCGACAGGGCCCGACAGAGCCCAGTAGAGCCGACAGAGCCCGACAGGGCCCGACAGAGCCGACAGGGCCCGACAGAGCCCGACAGAGCCCAGTAGAGCCCGACAGGGCCCGACAGAGCCCGACAGAGCCCGACAGAGCCCGACAGAGCCCGACAGGGCCCGACAGAGCCCGACAGTGCGCGATAGAGCCCGACAGGCCCAGAGAGCCTGACAGAACCCGACAGAGCCCGACAGAGTCCGACAGGGCCCGACAGAGCCCGACAGGGACCGACAGAGCCCGACAGAGCCCGACAGAGCCCGACAGAACCCGACAGAGCCCGACAGAGCCCAGTAGAGCCCTGACAGAGCCCGACAGAGCCCGACAGATCTCGACAGGGCCCGACAGGGCCCACAGAGCCCGACAGAGCCCGACAGAGCCCGACAGGGCCCGACAGGGCCCAGTAGAGCCCGACAGAGCCCGACAGAGCCCGACAGAGCCCGACAGGGCCCAGTAGAGCCCGACAGAGAACGACAGAGCCCGACAGAGCCCGACAGGGCCCGACAGAGCCCGACAGAGCCCGACAGGGCCCAGTAGAGCCTCACAGAGACCGACAGAGCTCGACAGAGGCCGACAAAGCCCGACAGGCCCGACAGAGCCCGACAAAGCCCGACAGGGCCCGACAGGGCCCGACAGGGCCCGACAGAGCCCGACAGGGCCCGAAAGAGCCCGACAGTGCCCGGATAGAGCCCGACAGGGCCCAGTAGAGCCTGACAGAGCCAGACAGAGCCCGACAGAGTCCCGACAGGGCCCGACAGAGCCCGACAGGGCCCGACAGAGCCCGACAGAGCCCAGTATAGCCCGACAGAGCCCGACAGAGCCCGACAGGGCCCGACAGGGCCCGACAGAGCCCGACAGGGCCCGACAGGGCCCGACAGGGCCCGACAGTGCCCAGTAGGCCCGACAGAGCCCGACAGGGCCCGACAGAGCCCGACAGAGCCCGACAGAGCCCGACAGGGCCCGACAGGGCCCGACAGAGCCCGACAGAGCCCAGTAGAGCCCGACAGAGCCCGACAGAGCCCGACAGATCCCGACAGAGCCCGACAGGGCCCGACAGGGCCCGACAGAGCCCGACAGAGCCCAGTAGAGCCCGACAGAGCCCGACAGAGCCCGACAGATCCCGACAGAGCCCGACAGAGCCCGAGACAGGGCCCGACAGAGCCCGACAGAGCCCGACAGAAGCCCCAGTAGAGCCCGACAGAGCCCGACAGGGCCCGACAGAGCCCGACAGTGCCCGACAGAGCCCGACAGAGCCCAGTAGAGCCCGACAGGGCCCGACAGAGCCCGACAGAGCCCGACAGAGCCCAACAGAGCCCAGTAGAGCCCGACAGAGCCCGACAGAGCCCGACAGGGCCCGACAGGGCGCAGTAGAGGCCGACAGAGCCCGACAGAGCCCGACAGGGCCCTACAGGGCCGACAGAGCCCGACAGAGCCCAGTAGAGGCCCGACAGAGCCCAGTAGTAGCCCGACAGAGCCCGACAGAGCCGACAGAGCCCGACAGGGCCCGACAGAGCCCGACAGAGCCAGTAGAGCCCGACAGAGCCCGACAGAGCCCGACAGAGCCCGACAGGGCCCGACAGGGCCCGACAGAGCCCGCAGGGCCCGACAGGGCCCGACAGTGCCCAGTAGAAGCCCGACAGAGCCCGACAGGGCCTGACAGAGCCCGACAGAGCCCGACAGAGCCCGACAGGGCCCGACAGGGCCCGACAGAGCACCCGACAGAGCCCAGTAGAGCCCGACAGAGCCAGACAGAGCCCGACAGATCCCGACAGAGCCCGACAGAGCCCGACAGGGCCCGACAGAGCCCGACAGAGCCCGACAGAGCCCAGTAGAGCCCGACAGAGCCCGACAGGGCCCGACAGAGCCCGACAGGGCCCGACAGAGCCCGACAGAGCCCAGTAGAGCCGGACAGGGCCCGACAGAGCCCGACAGAGCCCGACAGAGCCCGACAGAGCCCAGTAGAGCCCGACAGAGCCGACAGAGCCCGACAGGGCCCGACAGGGCGCAGTAGAGCCCGACAGAGCCCGGACAGAGCCCGACAGGGCCCTACAGGGCCCACAGAGCCCGACAGAGCCCAGTAGAAGCCCGACAGAGCCCAGTAGAGCCCGACAGAGCCCGACAGAGCCCGACAGAGCCCGACAGGGCCCGACAGAGCCCGACAGAGCCCGACAGAGCCCGACAGAGCCTGACAGGGCCCGACAGGGCCCGACAGAGCCCGACAGAGCCCGACAGGGCCCGACAGGCCCGACAGGGCCCGACAGAGCCGACAGGCCCGACAGAGCCCGACAGGGGCCCAGTAGAGCCCGACAGAGCCCGACAGGGCCCGACAGGGCCCGACAGAGCCCAGTAGAGCCCGACAGAGCCCGACAGAGCCCGACAGGGCCCAACAGAGCCCGACAGAGCCCGACAGGCCCCGTAGAGCCCGACAGAGCCCGACAGAGCCCGACAGAGCCCGACAAAGCCCGACAAAGCCCGACAGGGCCCGACAGGACCCGACAGAGCCTGACAGGGCCCGACAGAGCCCGGACAGAGCCCGACAGAGCCGGACAGGGCCCGACAGATCCCGACAGAGCCCGACAGAGCCAGACAGGGCCCAGTAGAGCCCGACAGAGCCCGACAGAGCCCGACAGGGCGCGACAGAGCCCGACAGAGCCCAGTAGAGCTCGACAGAGCCCGACAGAGCCCGACAGGGCCCGACAGGGCCCAGTAGAGCCCGACAGAGCCCGACAGAGCCCGAGGGCCCGACAGGGCCCGACAGAGCCCGACAGAGCCCGACAGGGCCCGACAGGACCCCGACAGAGCCCGACAGAGCCCGACAGAGCCCGACAGAGCCCGACAGGGCCCGACAGGGCCCGACAGAGCCCGACAGGGCCCGACAGGGCCCAGTAGAGCCTGACAGAGCCCGACAGAGCCCGACAGAGCCCGACAGGACCCGACAGAGCCCGACAGGGCCCGACAGAGCCCGACAGTGCCCGATAGAGCCCGACAGGGCCCAGCAGAGCCTGACAGAGCCCGACAGAGCCCGACAGAGTCCGACAGGGCCCGACAGAGCCCGACAGGGGCCCGACAGAGCCCGACAGAGCCCAGTAGAGCCCGACAGAGCCCGACAGAGCCCGACAGGGCCCGACAGGGCCCGACAGAACCCGACAGGGCCCGACAGGGCCCGACAGTGCCCAGTAGAGCCCGACAGAGCCCGACAGGGCCCGACAGAGCACGACAGAGCCCGACAGAGCCCGACAGGGCCCGACAGTGCCCAGTAGAGCCCGACAGAGCCCGACAGAGCCCGACAGATCCCGACAGAGCCCGACAGAGCCCGACAGAGCCCGACAGAGCCCAGTAGAGCCCGACAGAGCCCGACAGAGCCCGACAGGGCCCGACAGGGCGCAGTAGAGCCCGACAGAGCCCGACAGAGCCCGACAGGGCCCTACAGGGCCCGACAGAGCCCGACAGAGCCCAGTAGAGCCCGACAGAGCCCGACAGGGCCCGACAGAGCCCGACAGGGCCCGACAGAGCCCGACAGAGCCCAGTAGAGCCGGACAGGGCCCGACAGAGCCCGACAGAGCCCGACAGAGACCGACAGAGCCCAGTAGAGCCCGACAGAGTCCGACAGAGCCCGACAGGGCCCGACAGGGCGCAGTAGAGCCCGACAGAGCCCGACAGAGCCCGACAGAGCCCGACAGAGCCCGACAGGGCCCTACAGGGCCCGACAGAGCCCAGTAGAGCCCGACAGAGCCCGACAGAGCCCGACAGAGCCCAACAGAGCCTGACAGGGCCCGACAGGGCCCGACAGAGCCCGACAGAGCCCGACAGGGCCCGACAGGGCCCGACAGAGCCCGACAGGGCCCGAAAGAGCCCGACAGTGCCCGATAGAGCCCGACAGGGCCCAGTAGAGCCTGACAGAGCCCGACAGAGCCCGACAGAGTCCGACAGGGCCCGACAGAGCCCGACAGGGCCCGACAGAGCCCGACAGAGCCCAGTAGAGCCCGACAGAGCCCGACAGAGCCCGACAGGGCCCGACAGGGCCCGACAGGGCCCGACAGTGCCCAGTACAGCCCGACAGAGCCCGACAGGGCCCGACAGAGCCCGACAGAGCCCGACAGAGCCCGACAGGGCCCGACAGGGCCCGACAGAGCCCGACAGAGCCCAGTAGAGCCCGACAGAGCCCGACAGAGCCCGACAGATCCCGACAGAGCCCGACAGAGCCCGACAGAGCCCAGTAGAGCCCGACAGAGCCCGACAGAGCCCGACAGAGCCCGACAGGGCCCGACAGAGCCCGACAGAGCCCAGTAGAGCCCGACAGGGCCCGACAGAGCCCGACAGAGCCCGACAGAGCCCGACAGGGCCCGACAGAGCCCGACAGTGCCCGATAGAGCCCGACAGGGCCCAGTAGAGCCCGACAGAGCCCGACAGAGCCCGACAGGGCCCGACAGGGCCCGACAGAACCCGACAGGGCCCGACAGGGCCCGACAGGGCCCGACAGTGCCCAGTAGAGCCCGACAGAGCCCGACAGGGCCCGACAGAGCCCGACAGAGCCCGACAGAGCCCGACAGGGCCCGACAGGGCCCGACAGAGCCCGACAGAGCCCAGTAGAGCCCGACAGAGCCCGACAGAGCCCGACAGATCCCGACAGAGCCCGACAGAGCCCGACAGGGCCCGACAGAGCCCGACAGAGCCCGACAGAGCCCAGTAGAGCCCGACAGAGCCCGACAGGGCCCGACAGAGCCCGACAGTGCCCGACAGAGCCCGACAGAGCCCAGTAGAGCCCGACAGGGCCCGACAGAGCCCGACAGAGCCCGACAGAGCCCAACAGAGCCCAGTAGAGCCCGACAGAGCCCGACAGAGCCCGACAGGGCCCGACAGGGCGCAGTAGAGGCCGACAGAGCCCGACAGAGCCCGACAGGGCCCTACAGGGCCCGACAGAGCCCGACAGAGCCCAGTAGAGCCCGACAGAGCCCAGTAGAGCCCAACAGAGCCCGACAGAGCCCGACAGAGCCCGACAGGGCCCGACAGAGCCCGACAGAGCCCAGTAGAGCCCGACAGAGCCCGACAGAGCCCGACAGAGCCCGACAGGGCCCGACAGGGCCCGACAGAGCCCGACAGGGCCCGACAGGGCCCGACAGTGCCCAGTAGAGCCCGACAGAGCCCGACAGGGCCCGACAGAGCCCGACAGAGCCCGACAGAGCCCGACAGGGCCCGACAGGGCCCGACAGAGCCCAGTAGAGCCCGACAGAGCCCGACAGAGCCCGACAGATCCCGACAGAGCCCGACAGAGCCCGACAGGGCCCGACAGAGCCCGACAGAGCCCGACAGAGCCCAGTAGAGCCCGACAGAGCCCGACAGGGCCCGACAGAGCCCGACAGGGCCCGACAGAGCCCGACAGAGCCCAGTAGAGCCGGACAGGGCCCGACAGAGCCCGACAGAGCCCGACAGAGACCGACAGAGCCCAGTAGAGCCCGACAGAGCCCGACAGAGCCCGACAGGGCCCGACAGGGCGCAGTAGAGCCCGACAGAGCCCGACAGAGCCCGACAGAGCCCGACAGGGCCCTACAGGGCCCGACAGAGCCCAGTAGAGCCCGACAGAGCCCGACAGAGCCCGACAGAGCCCAACAGAGCCTGACAGGGCCCGACAGGGCCCGACAGAGCCCGACAGAGCCCGACAGGGCCCGACAGGGCCCGACAGAGCCCGACAGGGCCCGAAAGAGCCCGACAGTGCCCGATAGAGCCCGACAGGGCCCAGTAGAGCCTGACAGAGCCCGACAGAGCCCGACAGAGTCCGACAGGGCCCGACAGAGCCCGACAGGGCCCGACAGAGCCCGACAGAGCCCAGTAGAGCCCGACAGAGCCCGACAGAGCCCGACAGGGCCCGACAGGGCCCGACAGGGCCCGACAGTGCCCAGTAGAGCCTGACAGAGCCCGACAGGGCCCGACAGAGCCCGACAGAGCCCGACAGAGCCCGACAGGGCCCGACAGGGCCCGACAGAGCCCGACAGAGCCCAGTAGAGCCCGACAGAGCCCGACAGAGCCCGACAGATCCCGACAGAGCCCGACAGAGCCCGACAGGGCCCGACAGAGCCCGACAGAGCCCAGTAGAGCCCGACAGAGCCCGACAGGGCCCGACAGAGCCCGACAGGGCCCGACAGAGCCCGACAGAGCCCAGTAGAGCCCGACAGGGCCCGACAGAGCCCGACAGAGCCCGACAGAGCCCGACAGAGCCCGACAGGGCCCGACAGAGCCCGACAGTGCCCGATAGAGCCCGACAGGGCCCAGTAGAGCCTGACAGAGCCCGACAGAGCCCGACAGAGTCCGACAGGGCCCGACAGGGCCCGACAGGGACCGACAGAGCCCGACAGGGCCCAGTAGAGCCCGACAGAGCCCGACAGAGCCCGACAGGGCCCGACAGGGCCCGACAGAGCGCGACAGGGCCCGACAGGGCCCGACAGTGCCCAGTAGAGCCCGACAGAGCCCGACAGGGCCCGACAGAGCCCGACAGAGCCCGACAGAACCCGACAGAGCCCGACAGAGCCCAGTAGAGCCTGACAGAGCCCGACAGAGCCCGACAGAGCTCGACAGGGCCCGACAGGGCCCGACAGAGCCCGACAGAGCCCGACAGAGCCCGACAGGGCCCGACAGGGCCCAGTAGAGCCCGACAGAGCCCGACAGAGCCCGACAGAGCCCGACAGGGCCCAGTAGAGCCCGACAGAGAACGACAGAGCCCGACAGAGCCCGACAGGGCCCGACAGAGCCCGACAGAGCCCGACAGGGCCCAGTAGAGCCTCACAGAGCCCGACAGAGCTCGACAGAGCCCGACAAAGCCCGACAGGGCCCGACAGAGCCCGACAAAGCCCGACAGGGCCCGACAGGGCCCGACAGGGCCCGACAGAGCCCGACAGGGCCCGAAAGAGCCCGACAGTGCCCGATAGAGCCCGACAGGGCCCAGTAGAGCCTGACAGAGCCCGACAGAGCCCGACAGAGTCCGACAGGGCCCGACAGAGCCCGACAGGGCCCGACAGAGCCCGACAGAGCCCAGTAGAGCCCGACAGAGCCCGACAGAGCCCGACAGGGCCCGACAGAGCCCAGTAGAGCCCGACAGAGCCCGACAGAGCCCGACAGAGCCCGACAGAGCCCAGTAGAGCCCGACAGAGCCCGACAGAGCCCGACAGAGCCCGACAGGGCCCGACAGGGCCCGACAGAGCCCGACAGGGCCCGACAGGGCCCGACAGTGCCCAGTAGAGCCCGACAGAGCCCGACAGGGCCCGACAGAGCCCGACAGAGCCCGACAGAGCCCGACAGGGCCCGACAGGGCCCGACAGAGCCCGACAGAGCCCAGTAGAGCCCGACAGAGCCCGACAGAGCCCGACAGATCCCGACAGAGCCCGACAGAGCCCGACAGGGCCCGACAGAGCCCGACAGAGCCCGACAGAGCCCAGTAGAGCCCGACAGAGCCCGACAGGGCCCGACAGAGCCCGACAGGGCCCGACAGAGCCCGACAGAGCCCAGTAGAGCCGGACAGGGCCCGACAGAGCCCGACAGAGCCCGACAGAGCCCGACAGAGCCCAGTAGAGCCCGACAGAGCCCGACAGAGCCCGACAGGGCCCGACAGGGCGCAGTAGAGCCCGACAGAGCCCGACAGAGCCCGACAGAGCCCGACAGGGCCCTACAGGGCCCGACAGAGCCCAGTAGAGCCCGACAGAGCCCGACAGAGCCCGACAGAGCCCAACAGAGCCTGACAGGGCCCGACAGGGCCCGACAGAGCCCGACAGAGCCCGACAGGGCCCGACAGGGCCCGACAGAGCCCGACAGGGCCCGAAAGAGCCCGACAGTGCCCGATAGAGCCCGACAGGCCCCAGTACAGCCTGACAGAGCCCGACAGAGCCCGACAGAGTCCGACAGGGCCCGACAGAGCCCGACAGGGCCCGACAGAGCCCGACAGAGCCCAGTAGAGCCCGACAGAGCCCGACAGAGCCCGACAGGGCCCGACAGAGTCCGACAGAGCCCGACAGAGCCCGACAGGGCCCGACAGGGCCCGACAGAGCCCGACAGAGCCCAGTAGAGCCCGACAGAGCCCGACAGAGCCCGACAGATCCCGACAGAGCCCGACAGAGCCCGACAGGGCCCGACAGAGCCCGACAGAGCCCAGTAGAGCCCGACAGAGCCCGACAGGGCCCGACAGAGCCCGACAGGGCCCGACAGAGCCCGAGAGAGCCCAGTAGAGCCCGACAGGGCCCGACAGAGCCCGACAGAGCCCGACAGAGCCCGACAGAGCCCGACAGGGCCCGACAGAGCCCGACAGTGCCCGATAGAGCCCGACAGGGCCCAGTAGAGCCTGACAGAGCCCGACAGAGTCCGACAGGGCCCGACAGAGCCCGACAGGGACCGACAGAGCCCGACAGAGCCCAGTAGAGCCCGACAGAGCCCGACAGAGCCCGACAGGGCCCGACAGGGCCCGACAGAGCGCGACAGGGCCCGACAGGGCCCGACAGTGCCCAGTAGAGCCCGACAGAGCCCGACAGGGCCCGACAGAGCCCGACAGAGCCCGACAGAAACCAACAGAGCCCGACAGAGCCCAGTAGAGCCTGACAGAGCCCGACAGAGCCCGACAGAGCTCGACAGGGCCCGACAGGGCCCGACAGAGCCCGACAGAGCCCGACAGAGCCCGACAGGGCCCGACAGGGCCCAGTAGAGCCCGACAGAGCCCGACAGAGCCCGACAGAGCCCGACAGGGCCCAGTAGAGCCCGACAGAGAACGACAGAGCCCGACAGATCCCGACAGAGCCCGACAGAGCCCGACAGGGCCCGACAGAGCCCGACAGAGCCCGACAGAGCCCAGTAGAGCCCGACAGAGCCCGACAGGGCCCGACAGAGCCCGACAGAGCCCAACAGAGCCCAACAGAGCCCAGTAGAGCCCGACAGAGCCCGACAGAGCCCGACAGGGCCCGACAGGGCGCAGTAGAGGCCGACAGAGCCCGACAGGGCCCGACAGGGCGCAGTAGAGGCCGACAGAGCCCGACAGAGCCCGACAGGGCCCTACAGGGCCCGACAGAGCCGGACAGAGCCCAGTAGAGCCCGACAGAGCCCAGTAGAGCCCGACAGAGCCCGACAGAGCCCGACAGAGCCCGACAGGGCCCGACAGAGCCCGACAGAGCCCAGTAGAGCCCGACAGAGCCCGACAGAGCCCGACAGAGCCCGACAGGGCCCGACAGGGCCCGACAGAGCCCGACAGGGCCCGACAGGGCCCGACAGTGCCCAGTAGAGCCCGACAGAGCCCGACAGGGCCCGACAGAGCCCGACAGAGCCCGACAGAGCCCGACAGGGCCCGACAGGGCCCGACAGAGCCCGACAGAGCCCAGTAGAGCCCGACAGAGCCCGACAGAGCCCGACAGATCCCGACAGAGCCCGACAGAGCCCGACAGGGCCCGACAGAGCCCGACAGAGCCCAGTAGAGCCCGACAGAGCCCGACAGGGCCCGACAGAGCCCGACAGGGCCCGACAGAGCCCGACAGAGCCCAGTAGAGCCGGACAGGGCCCGACAGAGCCCGACAGAGCCCGACAGAGCCCGACAGAGCCCAGTAGAGCCCGACAGAGCCCGACAGAGCCCGACAGAGCCCGACAGGGCCCGACAGAGCCCGACAGAGCCCAGTAGAGCCCGACAGAGCCCGACAGAGCCCGACAGAGCCCGACAGGGCCCGACAGGGCCCGACAGTGCCCAGTAGAGCCCGACAGAGCCCGACAGGGCCCGACAGAGCCCGACAGAGCCCGACAGAGCCCGACAGGGCCCGACAGGGCCCGACAGAGCCCGACAGAGCCCAGTAGAGCCCGACAGAGCCCGACAGAGCCCGACAGATCCCGACAGAGCCCGACAGAGCCCGACAGGGCCCGACAGAGCCCGACAGAGCCCGACAGAGCCCAGTAGAGCCCGACAGAGCCCGACAGGGCCCGACAGAGCCCGACAGGGCTCGACAGAGTCCGACAGAGCCCAGTAGAGCCGGACAGGGCCCGACAGAGCCCGACAGAGCCCGACAGAGCCCGACAGAGCCCAGTAGAGCCCGACAGAGCCCGACAGAGCCCGACAGGGCCCGACAGGGCGCAGTAGAGCCCGACAGAGCCCGACAGAGCCCGACAGAGCCCGACAGAGCCCGACAGGGCCCTACAGGGCCCGACAGAGCCCAGTAGAGCCCGACAGAGCCCGACAGAGCCCGACAGAGCCCAACAGAGCCTGACAGGGCCCGACAGGGCCCGACAGAGCCCGACAGAGCCCGACAGGGCCCGACAGGGCCCGACAGAGCCCGACAGGGCCCGAAAGAGCCCGACAGTGCCCGATAGAGCCCGACAGGGCCCAGTAGAGCCTGACAGAGCCCGACAGAGCCCGACAGAGTCCGACAGGGCCCGACAGAGCCCGACAGGGCCCGACAGAGCCCGACAGAGCCCAGTAGAGCCCGACAGAGCCCAGTAGAGCCCGACAGGGCCCGACAGGGCCCGACAGGGCCCGACAGTGCCCAGTAGAGCCCGACAGTGCCCAGTAGAGCCCGACAGAGCCCGACAGAGCCCGACAGAGCCCGACAGGGCCCGACAGGGCCCGACAGGGCCCGACAGAGCCCAGTAGAGCCCGACAGAGCCCGACAGAGCCCGACAGAGCCCGACAGAGCCCGACAGATCCCGACAGGGCCCGACAGAGCCCAGTAGAGCCCGACAGAGCCCGACAGGGCCCGACAGAGCCCGACAGGGCCCGACAGAGCCCGACAGAGCCCAGTAGAGCCCGACAGGGCCCGACAGAGCCCGACAGAGCCCGACAGAGCCCGACAGAGCCCGACAGGGCCCGACAGAGCCCGACAGTGCGCGATAGAGCCCGACAGGGCCCAGTAGAGCCTGACAGAGCCCGACAGAGCCCGACAGAGTCCGACAGGGCCCGACAGAGCCCGACAGGGACCGACAGAGCCCGACAGAGCCCGACAGAGCCCGACAGAACCCGACAGAGCCCGACAGAGCCCAGTAGAGCCTGACAGAGCCCGACAGAGCCCGACAGATCTCGACAGGGCCCGACAGGGCCCGACAGAGCCCGACAGAGCCCGACAGAGCCCGACAGGGCCCGACAGGGCCCAGTAGAGCCCGACAGAGCCCGACAGAGCCCGACAGAGCCCGACAGGGCCCAGTAGAGCCCGACAGAGAACGACAGAGCCCGACAGAGCCCGACAGGGCCCGACAGAGCCCGACAGAGCCCGACAGGGCCCAGTAGAGCCTCACAGAGCCCGACAGAGCTCGACAGAGCCCGACAAAGCCCGACAGGGCCCGACAGAGCCCGACAAAGCCCGACAGGGCCCGACAGGGCCCGACAGGGCCCGACAGAGCCCGACAGGGCCCGAAAGAGCCCGACAGTGCCCGATAGAGCCCGACAGGGCCCAGTAGAGCCTGACAGAGCCCGACAGAGCCCGACAGAGTCCGACAGGGCCCGACAGAGCCCGACAGGGCCCGACAGAGCCCGACAGAGCCCAGTATAGCCCGACAGAGCCCGACAGAGCCCGACAGGGCCCGACAGGGCCCGACAGAGCCCGACAGGGCCCGACAGGGCCCGACAGGGCCCGACAGTGCCCAGTAGAGCCCGACAGAGCCCGACAGGGCCCGACAGAGCCCGACAGAGCCCGACAGAGCCCGACAGGGCCCGACAGGGCCCGACAGAGCCCGACAGAGCCCAGTAGAGCCCGACAGAGCCCGACAGAGCCCGACAGATCCCGACAGAGCCCGACAGGGCCCGACAGGGCCCGACAGAGCCCGACAGAGCCCAGTAGAGCCCGACAGAGCCCGACAGAGCCCGACAGATCCCGACAGAGCCCGACAGAGCCCGACAGGGCCCGACAGAGCCCGACAGAGCCCGACAGAGCCCAGTAGAGCCCGACAGAGACCGACAGGGCCCGACAGAGCCCGACAGTGCCCGACAGAGCCCGACAGAGCCCAGTAGAGCCCGACAGGGCCCGACAGAGCCCGACAGAGCCCGACAGAGCCCAACAGAGCCCAGTAGAGCCCGACAGAGCCCGACAGAGCCCGACAGGGCCCGACAGGGCGCAGTAGAGGCCGACAGAGCCCGACAGAGCCCGACAGGGCCCTACAGGGCCCGACAGAGCCCGACAGAGCCCAGTAGAGCCCGACAGAGCCCAGTAGAGCCCGACAGAGCCCGACAGAGCCCGACAGAGCCCGACAGGGCCCGACAGAGCCCGACAGAGCCCAGTAGAGCCCGACAGAGCCCGACAGAGCCCGACAGAGCCCGACAGGGCCCGACAGGGCCCGACAGAGCCCGACAGGGCCCGACAGGGCCCGACAGTGCCCAGTAGAGCCCGACAGAGCCCGACAGGGCCTGACAGAGCCCGACAGAGCCCGACAGAGCCCGACAGGGCCCGACAGGGCCCGACAGAGCCCGACAGAGCCCAGTAGAGCCCGACAGAGCCCGACAGAGCCCGACAGATCCCGACAGAGCCCGACAGAGCCCGACAGGGCCCGACAGAGCCCGACAGAGCCCGACAGAGCCCAGTAGAGCCCGACAGAGCCCGACAGGGCCCGACAGAGCCCGACAGGGCCCGACAGAGCCCGACAGAGCCCAGTAGAGCCGGACAGGGCCCGACAGAGCCCGACAGAGCCCGACAGAGCCCGACAAAGCCCGACAAAGCCCGACAGGGCCCGACAGGACCCGACAGAGCCTGACAGGGCCCGACAGAGCCCGACAGAGCCCGACAGAGCCGGACAGGGCCCGACAGGGCCCGACAGAGCCCGACAGGGCCCGAAAGAGCCCGACAGTGCCCGATAGAGCCCGACAGGGCCCAGTAGAGCCTGACAGAGCCCGACAGAGCCCGACAGAGTCCGACAGGGCCCGACAGAGCCCGACAGGGCCCGACAGAGCCCGACAGAGCCCAGTAGAGCCCGACAGAGCCCGACAGAGCCCGACAGGGCCCGACAGGGCCCGACAGGGCCCGACAGTGCCCAGTACAGCCCGACAGAGCCCGACAGGGCCCGACAGAGCCCGACAGAGCCCGACAGAGCCCGACAGGGCCCGACAGGGCCCGACAGAGCCCGACAGAGCCCAGTAGAGCCCGACAGAGCCCGACAGAGCCCGACAGGGCCCGACAGAGCCCGACAGAGCCCGACAGGGCCCCGTAGAGCCCGACAGAGCCCGACAGAGCCCGACAGAGCCCGACAAAGCCCGACAAAGCCCGACAGGGCCCGACAGGACCCGACAGAGCCTGACAGGGCCCGACAGAGCCCGACAGAGCCCGACAGAGCCGGACAGGGCCCGACAGGGCCCGACAGAGCCCGACAGGGCCCGAAAGAGCCCGACAGTGCCCGATAGAGCCCGACAGGGCCCAGTAGAGCCTGACAGAGCCCGACAGAGCCCGACAGAGTCCGACAGGGCCCGACAGAGCCCGACAGGGCCCGACAGAGCCCGACAGAGCCCAGTAGAGCCCGACAGAGCCCGACAGAGCCCGACAGGGCCCGACAGGGCCCGACAGGGCCCGACAGTGCCCAGTACAGCCCGACAGAGCCCGACAGGGCCCGACAGAGCCCGACAGAGCCCGACAGAGCCCGACAGGGCCCGACAGGGCCCGACAGAGCCCGACAGAGCCCAGTAGAGCCCGACAGAGCCCGACAGAGCCCGACAGGGCCCGACAGAGCCCGACAGAGCCCGACAGGGCCCCGTAGAGCCCGACAGAGCCCGACAGAGCCCGACAGAGCCCGACAAAGCCCGACAAAGCCCGACAGGGCCCGACAGGACCCGACAGAGCCTGACAGGGCCCGACAGAGCCCGACAGAGCCCGACAGAGCCGGACAGGGCCCGACAGAGCCCGACAGAGCCCGACAGAGCCAGACAGGGCCCAGTAGAGCCCGACAGAGCCCGACAGAGCCCGACAGGGCGCGACAGAGCCCGACAGAGCCCAGTAGAGCTCGACAGAGCCCGACAGAGCCCGACAGGGCCCGACAGGGCCCAGTAGAGCCCGACAGAGCCCGACAGAGCCCGACAGGGCCCGACAGGGCCCGACAGAGCCCGACAGAGCCCGACAGGGCCCGACAGGACCCGACAGAGCCCGACAGAGCCCGACAGAGCCCGACAGAGCCCGACAGGGCCCGACAGGGCCCGACAGAGCCCGACAGGGCCCGACAGGGCCCAGTAGAGCCTGACAGAGCCCGACAGAGCCCGACAGAGCCCGACAGGACCCGACAGAGCCCGACAGGGCCCGACAGAGCCCGACAGTGCCCGATAGAGCCCGACAGGGCCCAGCAGAGCCTGACAGAGCCCGACAGAGCCCGACAGAGTCCGACAGGGCCCGACAGAGCCCGACAGGGCCCGACAGAGCCCGACAGAGCCCAGTAGAGCCCGACAGAGCCCGACAGAGCCCGACAGAGCCCGACAGGGCCCGACAGGGCCCGACAGAACCCGACAGGGCCCGACAGGGCCCGACAGTGCCCAGTAGAGCCCGACAGAGCCCGACAGGGCCCGACAGAGCACGACAGAGCCCGACAGAGCCCGACAGGGCCCGACAGTGCCCAGTAGAGCCCGACAGAGCCCGACAGAGCCCGACAGATCCCGACAGAGCCCGACAGAGCCCGACAGAGCCCGACAGAGCCCAGTAGAGCCCGACAGAGCCCGACAGAGCCCGACAGGGCCCGACAGGGCGCAGTAGAGCCCGACAGAGCCCGACAGAGCCCGACAGGGCCCTACAGGGCCCGACAGAGCCCGACAGAGCCCAGTAGAGCCCGACAGAGCCCGACAGGGCCCGACAGAGCCCGACAGGGCCCGACAGAGCCCGACAGAGCCCAGTAGAGCCGGACAGGGCCCGACAGAGCCCGACAGAGCCCGACAGAGACCGACAGAGCCCAGTAGAGCCCGACAGAGTCCGACAGAGCCCGACAGGGCCCGACAGGGCGCAGTAGAGCCCGACAGAGCCCGACAGAGCCCGACAGAGCCCGACAGAGCCCGACAGGGCCCTACAGGGCCCGACAGAGCCCAGTAGAGCCCGACAGAGCCCGACAGAGCCCGACAGAGCCCAACAGAGCCTGACAGGGCCCGACAGGGCCCGACAGAGCCCGACAGAGCCCGACAGGGCCCGACAGGGCCCGACAGAGCCCGACAGGGCCCGAAAGAGCCCGACAGTGCCCGATAGAGCCCGACAGGGCCCAGTAGAGCCTGACAGAGCCCGACAGAGCCCGACAGAGTCCGACAGGGCCCGACAGAGCCCGACAGGGCCCGACAGAGCCCGACAGAGCCCAGTAGAGCCCGACAGAGCCCGACAGAGCCCGACAGGGCCCGACAGGGCCCGACAGGGCCCGACAGTGCCCAGTACAGCCCGACAGAGCCCGACAGGGCCCGACAGAGCCCGACAGAGCCCGACAGAGCCCGACAGGGCCCGACAGGGCCCGACAGAGCCCGACAGAGCCCAGTAGAGCCCGACAGAGCCCGACAGAGCCCGACAGATCCCGACAGAGCCCGACAGAGCCCGACAGAGCCCAGTAGAGCCCGACAGAGCCCGACAGAGCCCGACAGAGCCCGACAGGGCCCGACAGAGCCCGACAGAGCCCAGTAGAGCCCGACAGGGCCCGACAGAGCCCGACAGAGCCCGACAGAGCCCGACAGGGCCCGACAGAGCCCGACAGTGCCCGATAGAGCCCGACAGGGCCCAGTAGAGCCTGACAGAGCCCGACAGAGCCCGACAGAGTCCGACAGGGCCCGACAGAGCCCGACAGGGACCGACAGAGCCCGACAGAGCCCAGTAGAGCCCGACAGAGCCCGACAGAGCCCGACAGGGCCCGACAGGGCCCGACAGAGCGCGACAGGGCCCGACAGGGCCCGACAGTGCCCAGTAGAGCCCGACAGAGCCCGACAGGGCCCGACAGAGCCCGACAGAGCCCGACAGAACCCGACAGAGCCCGACAGAGCCCAGTAGAGCCTGACAGAGCCCGACAGAGCCCGACAGAGCTCGACAGGGCCCGACAGGGCCCGACAGAGCCCGACAGAGCCCGACAGAGCCCGACAGGGCCCGACAGGGCCCAGTAGAGCCCGACAGAGCCCGACAGAGCCCGACAGAGCCCGACAGGGCCCAGTAGAGCCCGACAGAGAACGACAGAGCCCGACAGAGCCCGACAGGGCCCGACAGAGCCCGACAGAGCCCGACAGGGCCCAGTAGAGCCTCACAGAGCCCGACAGAGCTCGACAGAGCCCGACAAAGCCCGACAGGGCCCGACAGGGCCCGACAGGGCCCGACAGAGCCCGACAGGGCCCGAAAGAGCCCGACAGTGCCCGATAGAGCCCGACAGGGCCCAGTAGAGCCTGACAGAGCCCGACAGAGCCCGACAGAGTCCGACAGGGCCCGACAGAGCCCGACAGGGCCCGACAGAGCCCGACAGAGCCCAGTAGAGCCCGACAGAGCCCGACAGAGCCCGACAGGGCCCGACAGAGCCCAGTAGAGCCCGACAGAGCCCGACAGAGCCCAACAGAGCCCGACAGAGCCCAGTAGAGCCCGACAGAGCCCGACAGAGCCCGACAGAGCCCGACAGGGCCCGACAGGGCCCGACAGAGCCCGACAGGGCCCGACAGGGCCCGACAGTGCCCAGTAGAGCCCGACAGAGCCCGACAGGGCCCGACAGAGCCCGACAGAGCCCGACAGAGCCCGACAGGGCCCGACAGGGCCCGACAGAGCCCGACAGAGCCCAGTAGAGCCCGACAGAGCCCGACAGGGCCCGACAGAGCCCGACAGAGCCCGACAGATCCCGACAGAGCCCGACAGAGCCCGACAGGGCCCGACAGAGCCCGACAGAGCCCGACAGATCCCGACAGAGCCCGACAGGGCCCGACAGGGCCCGACAGAGCCCGACAGAGCCCGACAGAGCCCGACAGAGCCCGACAGGGCCCGACAGAGCCCGACAGAGCCCGACAGATCCCGACAGAGCCCGACAGAGCCCGACAGGGCCCGACAGAGCCCGACAGAGCCCGACAGAGCCCAGTAGAGCCCGACAGAGCCCGACAGGGCCCGACAGAGCCCGACAGGGCCCGACAGAGCCCGACAGAGCCCAGTAGACCCGGACAGGGCCCGACAGAGCCCGACAGAGCCCGACAGAGCCCGACAGAGCCCAGTAGAGCCCGACAGAGCCCGACAGAGCCCGACAGGGCCCGACAGGGCGCAGTAGAGCCCGACAGAGCCCGACAGAGCCCGACAGAGCCCGACAGGGCCCTACAGGGCCCGACAGAGCCCAGTAGAGCCCGACAGAGCCCGACAGAGCCCGACAGAGCCCAACAGAGCCTGACAGGGCCCGACAGGGCCCGACAGAGCCCGACAGAGCCCGACAGGGCCCTACAGGGCCCGACAGAGCCCGACAGGGCCCGAAAGAGCCCGACAGTGCCCGATAGAGCCCGACAGGCCCCAGTACAGCCTGACAGAGCCCGACAGAGCCCGACAGAGTCCGACAGGGCCCGACAGAGGCCGACAGGGCCCGACAGAGCCCGACAGAGCCCAGTAGAGCCCGACAGAGCCCGACAGAGCCCGACAGGGCCCGACAGGGCCCGACAGGGCCCGACAGTGCCCAGTAGAGCCCGACAGAGCCCGACAGGGCCCGACAGAGTCCGACAGAGCCCGACAGAGCCCGACAGGGCCCGACAGGGCCCGACAGAGCCCGACAGAGCCCAGTAGAGCCCGACAGAGCCCGACAGAGCCCGACAGATCCCGACAGAGCCCGACAGAGCCCGACAGGGCCCGACAGAGCCCGACAGAGCCCAGTAGAGCCCGACAGAGCCCGACAGGGCCCGACAGAGCCCGACAGGGCCCGACAGAGCCCGAGAGAGCCCAGTAGAGCCCGACAGGGCCCGACAGAGCCCGACAGAGCCCGACAGAGCCCGACAGAGCCCGACAGGGCCCGACAGAGCCCGACAGTGCCCGATAGAGCCCGACAGGGCCCAGTAGAGCCTGACAGAGCCCGACAGAGCCCGACAGAGTCCGACAGGGCCCGACAGAGCCCGACAGGGACCGACAGAGCCCGACAGAGCCCAGTAGAGCCCGACAGAGCCCGACAGAGCCCGACAGGGCCCGACAGGGCCCGACAGAGCGCGACAGGGCCCGACAGGGCCCGACAGTGCCCAGTAGAGCCCGACAGAGCCCGACAGGGCCCGACAGAGCCCGACAGAGCCCGACAGAAACCAACAGAGCCCGACAGAGCCCAGTAGAGCCCGACAGTGCCCGACAGAGCCCGACAGAGCTCGACAGGGCCCGACAGGGCCCGACAGAGCCCGACAGAGGCCGACAGAGCCCGACAGGGCCCGACAGGGCCCAGTAGAGCCCGACAGAGCCCGACAGAGCCCGACAGAGCCCGACAGGGCCCAGTAGAGCCCGACAGAGAACGACAGAGCCCGACAGATCCCGACAGAGCCCGACAGAGCCCGACAGGGCCCGACAGAGCCCGACAGAGCCCGACAGAGCCCAGTAGAGCCCGACAGAGCCCGACAGGGCCCGACAGAGCCCGACAGAGCCCAACAGAGCCCAACAGAGCCCAGTAGAGCCCGACAGAGCCCGACAGAGCCCGACAGGGCCCGACAGGGCGCAGTAGAGGCCGACAGAGCCCGACAGAGCCCGACAGGGCCCTACAGGGCCCGACAGAGCCCGACAGAGCCCAGTAGAGCCCGACAGAGCCCAGTAGAGCCCGACAGAGCCCGACAGAGCCCGACAGAGCCCGACAGGGCCCGACAGAGCCCGACAGAGCCCAGTAGAGCCCGACAGAGCCCGACAGAGCCCGACAGAGCCCGACAGGGCCCGACAGGGCCCGACAGAGCCCGACAGGGCCCGACAGGGCCCGACAGTGCCCAGTAGAGCCCGACAGAGCCCGACAGGGCCCGACAGAGCCCGACAGAGCCCGACAGAGCCCGACAGGGCCCGACAGGGCCCGACAGAGCCCGACAGAGCCCAGTAGAGCCCGACAGAGCCCGACAGAGCCCGACAGATCCCGACAGAGCCCGACAGAGCCCGACAGGGCCCGACAGAGCCCGACAGAGCCCAGTAGAGCCCGACAGAGCCCGACAGGGCCCGACAGAGCCCGACAGGGCCTGACAGAGCCCGACAGAGCCCAGTAGAGCCGGACAGGGCCCGACAGAGCCCGACAGAGCCCGACAGAGCCCGACAGAGCCCAGTAGAGCCCGACAGAGCCCGACAGAGCCCGACAGAGCCCGACAGGGCCCGACAGAGCCCGACAGAGCCCAGTAGAGCCCGACAGAGCCCGACAGAGCCCGACAGAGCCCGACAGGGCCCGACAGGGCCCGACAGTGCCCAGTAGAGCCCGACAGAGCCCGACAGGGCCCGACAGAGCCCGACAGAGCCCGACAGAGCCCGACAGGGCCCGACAGGGCCCGACAGAGCCCGACAGAGCCCAGTAGAGCCCGACAGAGCCCGACAGAGCCCGACAGATCCCGACAGAGCCCGACAGAGCCCGACAGGGCCCGACAGAGCCCGACAGAGCCCGACAGAGCCCAGTAGAGCCCGACAGAGCCCGACAGGGCCCGACAGAGCCCGACAGGGCTCGACAGAGTCCGACAGAGCCCAGTAGAGCCGGACAGGGCCCGACAGAGCCCGACAGAGCCCGACAGAGCCCAGTAGAGCCCGACAGAGCCCGACAGAGCCCGACAGGGCCCGACAGGGCGCAGTAGAGCCCGACAGAGCCCGACAGAGCCCGACAGAGCCCGACAGAGCCCGACAGAGCCCGACAGGGCCCTACAGGGCCCGACAGAGCCCAGTAGAGCCCGACAGAGCCCGACAGAGCCCGACAGAGCCCAACAGAGCCTGACAGGGCCCGACAGGGCCCGACAGAGCCCGACAGAGCCCGACAGGGCCCGACAGGGCCCGACAGAGCCCGACAGGGCCCGAAAGAGCCCGACAGTGCCCGATAGAGCCCGACAGGGCCCAGTAGAGCCTGACAGAGCCCGACAGAGCCCGACAGAGTCCGACAGGGCCCGACAGAGCCCGACAGGGCCCGACAGAGCCCGACAGAGCCCAGTAGAGCCCGACAGAGCCCGACAGAGCCCGACAGGGCCCGACAGGGCCCGACAGGGCCCGACAGTGCCCAGTAGAGCCCGACAGAGCCCGACAGGGCCCGACAGAGCCCGACAGAGCCCGACAGAGCCCGACAGGGCCCGACAGGGCCCGACAGAGCCCGACAGAGCCCAGTAGAGCCCGACAGAGCCCGACAGAGCCCGACAGATCCCGACAGAGACCGACAGAGCCCGACAGGGCCCGACAGAGCCCGACAGAGCCCAGTAGAGCCCGACAGAGCCCGACAGGGCCCGACAGAGCCCGACAGAGCCCAGTAGAGCCCGACAGGGCCCGACAGAGCCCGACAGAGCCCGACAGAGCCCGACAGAGCCCGACAGGGCCCGACAGAGCCCGACAGTGCGCGATAGAGCCCGACAGGGCCCAGTAGAGCCTGACAGAGCCCGACAGAGCCCGACAGAGTCCGACAGGGCCCGACAGAGCCCGACAGGGACCGACAGAGCCCGACAGAGCCCGACAGAGCCCGACAGAGCCCGACAGAACCCGACAGAGCCCGACAGAGCCCAGTAGAGCCTGACAGAGCCCGACAGAGCCCGACAGAGCTCGACAGGGCCCGACAGGGCCCGACAGAGCCCGACAGAGCCCGACAGAGCCCGACAGGGCCCGACAGGGCCCAGTAGAGCCCGACAGAGCCCGACAGAGCCCGACAGAGCCCGACAGGGCCCAGTAGAGCCCGACAGAGAACGACAAAGCCCGACAGAGCCCGACAGGGCCCGACAGAGCCCGACAGAGCCCGACAGGGCCCAGTAGAGCCTCACAGAGCCCGACAGAGCTCGACAGAGCCCGACAAAGCCCGACAGGGCCCGACAGAGCCCGACAAAGCCCGACAGGGCCCGACAGGGCCCGACAGGGCCCGACAGAGCCCGACAGGGCCCGAAAGAGCCCGACAGTGCCCGATAGAGCCCGACAGGGCCCAGTAGAGCCTGACAGAGCCCGACAGAGCCCGACAGAGTCCGACAGGGCCCGACAGAGCCCGACAGGGCCCGACAGAGCCCGACAGAGCCCAGTAGAGCCCGACAGAGCCCGACAGAGCCCGACAGGGCCCGACAGGGCCCGACAGAGCCCGACAGGGCCCGACAGGGCCCGACAGGGCCCGACAGTGCCCAGTAGAGCCCGACAGAGCCCGACAGGGCCCGACAGAGCCCGACAGAGCCCGACAGAGCCCGACAGGGCCCGACAGGGCCCGACAGAGCCCGACAGAGCCCAGTAGAGCCCGACAGAGCCCGACAGAGCCCGACAGATCCCGACAGAGCCCGACAGGGCCCGACAGGGCCCGACAGAGCCCGACAGAGCCCAGTAGAGCCCGACAGAGCCCGACAGAGCCCGACAGATCCCGACAGAGCCCGACAGAGCCCGACAGGGCCCGACAGAGCCCGACAGAGCCCGACAGAGCCCAGTAGAGCCCGACAGAGCCCGACAGGGCCCGACAGAGCCCGACAGTGCCCGACAGAGCCCGACAGAGCCCAGTAGAGCCCGACAGGGCCCGACAGAGCCCGACAGAGCCCGACAGAGCCCAACAGAGCCCAGTAGAGCCCGACAGAGCCCGACAGAGCCCGACAGGGCCCGACAGGGCGCAGTAGAGGCCGACAGAGCCCGACAGAGCCCGACAGGGCCCTACAGGGCCCGACAGAGCCCGACAGAGCCCAGTAGAGCCCGACAGAGCCCAGTAGAGCCCGACAGAGCCCGACAGAGCCCGACAGAGCCCGACAGGGCCCGACAGAGCCCGACAGAGCCCAGTAGAGCCCGACAGAGCCCGACAGAGCCCGACAGAGCCCGACAGGGCCCGACAGGGCCCGACAGAGCCCGACAGGGCCCGACAGGGCCCGACAGTGCCCAGTAGAGCCCGACAGAGCCCGACAGGGCCCGACAGAGCCCGACAGAGCCCGACAGAGCCCGACAGGGCCCGACAGGGCCCGACAGAGCCCGACAGAGCCCAGTAGAGCCCGACAGAGCCCGACAGAGCCCGACAGATCCCGACAGAGCCCGACAGAGCCCGACAGGGCCCGACAGAGCCCGACAGAGCCCGACAGAGCCCAGTAGAGCCCGACAGAGCCCGACAGGGCCCGACAGAGCCCGACAGGGCCCGACAGAGCCCGACAGAGCCCAGTAGAGCCGGACAGGGCCCGACAGAGCCCGACAGAGCCCGACAGAGCCCGACAGAGCCCGACAGGGCCCGACAGGGCGCAGTAGAGCCCGACAGAGCCCGACAGAGCCCGACAGGGCCCTACAGGGCCCGACAGAGCCCGACAGAGCCCAGTAGAGCCCGACAGAGCCCAGTAGAGCCCGACAGAGCCCGACAGAGCCCGACAGAGCCCGACAGGGCCCGACAGAGCCCGACAGAGCCCAGTAGAGCCCGACAGGGCCCGACAGAGCCCTACAGAGCCCGACAGAGCCCGACAGAGCCCGACAGAGCCTGACAGGGCCCGACAGGGCCCGACAGGGCCCGACAGAGCCCGACAGGGCCCAGTAGAGCCCGACAGAGCCCGACAGGGCCCGACAGGGCCCGACAGAGCCCAGTAGAGCCCGACAGAGCCCGACAGAGCCCGACAGGGCCCGACAGAGCCCGACAGAGCCCGACAGGGCCCCGTAGAGCCCGACAGAGCCCGACAGAGCCCGACAGAGCCCGACAAAGCCCGACAGGGCCCGACAGGACCCGACAGAGCCTGACAGGGCCCGACAGAGCCCGACAGAGCCCGACAGAGCCGGACAGGGCCCGACAGAGCCCGACAGAGCCCGACAGAGCCAGACAGGGCCCAGTAGAGCCCGACAGAGCCCGACAGAGCCCGACAGGGCGCGACAGAGCCCGACAGAGCCCAGTAGAGCTCGACAGAGCCCGACAGAGCCCGACAGGGCCCGACAGGGCCCAGTAGAGCCCGACAGAGCCCGACAGAGCCCGACAGGGCCCGACAGGGCCCGACAGAGCCCGACAGAGCCCGACAGGGCCCGACAGGGCCCGACAGAGCCCAGTAGAGCCCGACAGAGCCCGACAGGGCCCAGTAGAGCCCGACAGAGCCCGACAGAGCCCGACAGAGCCCGACAGGGCCCGACAGGGCCAGACAGAGCCCGACAGAGCCCGACAGGGCCCAGTAGAGCCTGACAGAGCCCGACAGAGCCCGACAGAGCCCGACAGGACCCGACAGAGCCCGACAGGGCCCGACAGAGCCCGACAGTGCCCGATAGAGCCCGACAGGGCCCAGCAGAGCCTGACAGAGCCCGACAGAGCCCGACAGAGTCCGACAGGGCCCGACAGAGCCCGACAGGGCCCGACAGAGCCCGACAGAGCCCAGTAGAGCCCGACAGAGCCCGACAGAGCCCGACAGGGACCGACAGGGCCCGACAGAGCCCGACAGGGCCCGACAGGGCCCGACAGTGCCCAGTAGAGCCCGACAGAGCCCGACAGGGCCCGACAGAGCCCGACAGAGCCCGACAGAGCCCGACAGGGCCCGACAGTGCCCAGTAGAGCCCGACAGAGCCCGACAGAGCCCGACAGAGCCCGACAGAGCACGACAGATCCCGACAGAGCCCGACAGAGCCCGACAGAGCCCGACAGAGCCCAGTAGAGCCCGACAGAGCCCGACAGAGCCCGACAGGGCCCGACAGGGCGCAGTAGAGCCCGACAGAGCCCGACAGAGCCCGACAGGGCCCTACAGGGCCCGACAGAGCCCGACAGAGCCCAGTAGAGCCCGACAGAGCCCAGTAGAGCCCGACAGAGCCCGACAGAGCCCGACAGAGCCCGACAGAGCCCGACAGAGCCCAGTAGAGCCCGACAGGGCCCGAGAGAGCCCGACAGAGCCCGACAGAGCCCGACAGAGCCCGATAGGGCCCGACAGGGCCCGACAGAGCCCAGTAGAGCCCGACAGAGCCCGACAGAGCCCGACAGGGCCCGACAGAGCCCGACAGGGCCCAGTAGAGCCCGACAGAGCCCGACAGGGCCCGACAGGGCCCGACAGAGCCCAGTAGAGCCCGACAGAGCCCGACAGAGCCCGACAGGGCCCGACAGAGCCCGACAGAGCCCGACAGGGCCCGACAGGACCCGTCAGAGCCTGACAGGGCCCGACAGAGCCCGACAGAGCCCGACAGATCCGGACAGGGCCCGACAGAGCCCGACAGAGCCCGACAGAGCCCGACAGGGCCCAGTAGAGCCCGACAGAGCCCGACAGAGCCCGACAGGGCCCGACAGAGCCCGACAGAGCCCAGTAGAGCTCGACAGAGCCCGACAGAACCCGACAGGGCCCGACAGGGCCCAGTAGAGCCCGACAGAGCCCGACAGAGCCCGACAGGGCCCGACAGGGCCCGACAGAGCCCGACAGGGCCCGACAGGGCCCGACAGAGCCTGACAGAGCCCAGTAGAGCCCGACAGAGCCCGACAGAGCCCGACAGAGCCCGACAGGGCCCAGTAGAGCCCGACAGAGCCCGACAGAGCCCGACAGAGCCCGACAGGGCCCGACAGAGCCCGACAGAGCCCGACAGGGCCCAGTAGAGCCTGACAGAGCCCGACAGAGCTCGACAGAGCCCGACAAAGCCCGACAGGGCCCGACAGGGCCCGACAGAGCCCGACAGGGCCCGACAGAGCCCGACAGTGCCCGATAGAGCCCGACAGGGCCCAGTAGAGCCTGACAGAGCCCGACAGAGCCCGACAGAGTCCGACAGGGCCCGACAGAGCCCGACAGGGCCCGACAGAGCCCGACAGAGCCCGACAGAGCCCGACAGGGCCCGACAGGGCCCGACAGGGCCCAGTAGAGCCCGACAGAGCCCGACAGAGCCCGACAGATCCCGACAGAGCCCGACAGAGCCCGACAGGGCCCGACAGAGCCCGACAGAGCCCGACAGAGCCCGACAGAGCCCGACAGGGCCCGACAGACCCCGACAGAGCCCAGTAGAGCCCGACAGGGCCCGACAGAGCCCGACAGAGCCCGACAGAGCCCGACAGAGCCCGACAGGGCCCGACAGGGCCCGACAGAGCCCAGTAGAGCCCGACAGAGCCCGACAGAGCCCGACAGGGCCCGACAGGGCCCGACAGAGCCCAGTAGAGCCCGACAGAGCCCGACAGGGCCCGACAGAACCCGACAGGGCCCGACAGACCCCGACAGAGCCAGTAGAGCCCGACAGGGCCCGACAGAGCCCGACAGTGCCCGACAGAGCCCGACAGAGCCCGACAGAGCCCAGTAGAGCCCGACAGAGCCCGACAGAGCCCGACAGGGCCCGACAGGGCGCAGTAGAGCCCGACAGAGCCCGACAGAGCCCGACAGGGCCCTACAGGGCCCGACAGAGCCCGACAGAGCCCAGTAGAGCCCGACAGAGCCCAGTAGAGCCCGACAGAGCCCGACAGAGCCCGACAGGGCCCGACAGAGCCCGACAGAGCCCAGTAGAGCCCGACAGAGCCCGACAGAGCCCGACAGAGCCCAACAGAGCCTGACAGGGCCCGACAGGGCCCGACAGAGCCCGACAGAGCCCGACAGGGCCCGACAGGGCCCGACAGAGCCCGACAGGGCCCGAAAGAGCCCGACAGTGCCCGATAGAGCCCGACAGAGTCCGACAGAGCCCAGTAGAGCCCGACAGAGCCCGACAGAGCCCGACAGGGCCCGACAGGGCCCGACAGGGCCCGACAGTGCCCAGTAGAGCCCGACAGAGCCTGACAGGGCCCGACAGAGCCCGACAGAGCCCGACAGAGCCCGACAGGGCCCGACAGGGCCCGACAGAGCCCAGTAGAGCCCGACAGAGCCCGACAGAGCCCGACAGATCCCGACAGAGCCCGACAGAGCCCGACAGGGCCCGACAGAGCCCGACAGAGCCCGACAGAGCCCAGTAGAGCCCGACAGAGCCCGACAGGGCCCGACAGAGCCCGACAGGGCCCGACAGAGCCCGACAGAGCCCAGTAGAGCCCGACAGAGCCCGACAGAGCCCGACAGAGCCCGACAGGGCCCGACAGAGCCCGACAGTGCCCGATAGAGCCCGACAGGGCCCAGTAGAGCCTGACAGAGCCCGACAGAGCCCGACAGAGTCCGACAGGGCCCGACAGAGCCCGACAGGGACCGACAGAGCCCGACAGAGCCCAGTAGAGCCCGACAGAGCCCGACAGAGCCCGACAGGGCCCGACAGGGCCCGACAGAGCGCGACAGGGCCCGACAGGGCCCGACAGTGCCCAGTAGATCCCGACAGAGCCCGACAGGGCCCGACAGAGCCCGACAGAGCCCGAAAGAACCCGACAGAGCCCGACAGAGCCCAGTAGAGCCTGACAGAGCCCGACAGAGCCCGACAGAGCTCGACAGGGCCCGACAGGGCCCGACAGAGCCCGACAGAGCCCGACAGAGCCCGACAGAGCCCGACAGGGCCCAGTAGAGCCCGACAGAGCCCGACAGAGCCCGACAGAGCCCGACAGGGCCCAGTAGAGCCCGACAGAGAACGACAGAGCCCGACAGAGCCCGACAGGGCCCGACAGAGCCCGACAGAGCCCGACAGGGCCCAGTAGAGCCTCACAGAGCCCGACAGAGCTCGACAGAGCCCGACAAAGCCCGACAGGGCCCGACAGAGCCCGACAAAGCCCGACAGGGCCCGACAGGGCCCGACAGGGCCCGACAGAGCCCGACAGGGCCCGAAAGAGCCCGACAGTGCCCGATAGAGCCCGACAGGGCCCAGTAGAGCCTGACAGAGCCCGACAGAGCCCGACAGAGTCCGACAGGGCCCGACAGAGCCCGACAGGGCCCGACAGAGCCCGACAGAGCCCAGTAGAGCCCGACAGAGCCCGACAGAGCCCGACAGGGCCCGACAGGGCCCGACAGAGCCCGACAGGGCCCGACAGGGCCCGACAGTGCCCAGTAGAGCCCGACAGAGCCCGACAGGGCCCGACAGAGCCCGACAGAGCCCGACAGAGCCCGACAGCGCTCGACAGGGCCCGACAGAGCCCGACAGAGCCCAGTAGAGCCCGACAGAGCCCGACAGAGCCCGACAGATCCCGACAGAGCCCGACAGAGCCCGACAGGGCCCGACAGAGCCCGACAGAGCCCGACAGAGCCCAGTAGAGCCCGACAGAGCCCGACAGGGCCCGACAGAGCCCGACAGTGCCCGACAGAGCCCAGTAGAGCCCGACAGAGCCCGACAGAGCCCGACAGAGCCCGACAGAGCCCAGTAGAGCCCGACAGAGCCCGACAGAGCCCGACAGAGCCCGACAGGGCCCGACAGAGCCCGACAGAGCCCAGTAGAGCCCGACAGGGCCCGACAGAGCCCGACAGAGCCCGACAGAGCCCAACAGAGCCCAGTAGAGCCCGACAGAGCCCGACAGAGCCCGACAGGGCCCGACAGGGCGCAGTAGATGCCGACAGAGCCCGACAGAGCCCGACAGGGCCCTACAGGGCCCGACAGAGCCCGACAGAGCCCAGTAGAGCCCGACAGAGCCCAGTAGAGCCCGACAGAGCCCGACAGAGCCCGACAGAGCCCGACAGGGCCCGACAGAGCCCGACAGAGCCCAGTAGAGCCCGACAGAGCCCGACAGAGCCCGACAGAGCCCGACAGGGCCCGACAGGGCCCGACAGAGCCCGACAGGGCCCGACAGGGCCCGACAGTGCCCAGTAGAGCCCGACAGAGCCCGACAGGGCCCGACAGAGCCCGACAGGGCCCGACAGAGCCCGACAGAGCCCAGTAGAGCCCGACAGAGCCCGACAGAGCCCGACAGAGCCCGACAGGGCCCGACAGGGCCCGACAGAGCCCGACAGGGCCCGACAGGGCCCGACAGTGCCCAGTAGAGCCCGACAGAGCCCGACAGGGCCCGACAGAGCCCGACAGAGCCCGACAGAGCCCGACAGGGCCCGACAGGGCCCGACAGAGCCCGACAGAGCCCAGTAGAGCCCGACAGAGCCCGACAGAGCCCGACAGATCCCGACAGAGCCCGACAGAGCCCGACAGGGCCCGACAGAGCCCGACAGAGCCCGACAGAGCCCAGTAGAGCCCGACAGAGCCCGACAGGGCCCGACAGAGCCCGACAGGGCCCGACAGAGCCCGACAGAGCCCAGTAGAGCCGGACAGGGCCCGACAGAGCCCGACAGAGCCCGACAGAGCCCAGTAGAGCCCGACAGAGCCCGACAGAGCCCGACAGAGCCCGACAGGGCCCTACAGGGCCCGACAGAGCCCGACAGAGCCCAGTAGAGCCCGACAGAGCCCAGTAGAGCCCGACAGAGCCCGACAGAGCCCGACAGAGCCCGACAGAGCCCGACAGAGCCTGACAGGACCCGACAGGGCCCGACAGAGCCCGACAGAGACCGACAGGGCCCGACAGAGCCCGACAGAGCCCGACAGGGCCCGACAGGGCCCGACAGGGCCCGACAGAGCCCGACAGGGCCCGACAGAGCCCGACAGGGCCCAGTAGAGCCCGACAGAGCCCGACAGGGCCCGACAGGGCCCGACAGAGCCCAGTAGAGCCCGACAGAGCCCGACAGAGCCCGACAGGGCCCGACAGAGCCCGACAGAGCCCGACAGGGCCCCGTAGAGCCCGACAGAGCCCGACAGAGCCCGACAGAGCCCGACAAAGCCCGACAGGGCCCGACAGGACCCGACAGAGCCTGACAGGGCCCGACAGAGCCCGACAGAGCCCGACAGAGCCGGACAGGGCCCGACAGAGCCCGACAGAGCCCGACAGAGCCCGACAGAGCCCAGTAGAGCCCGACAGAGCCCGATAGAGCCCGAGAGGGCGCGACAGAGCCCGACAGAGCCCAGTAGAGCTCGACAGAGCCCGACAGAGCCCGACAGGGCCCGACAGGGCCCGACAGAGCCCGACAGAGCCCGACAGGGCCCGACAGAGCCCGACAGAGCCCAGTAGAGCCCGACAGAGCCCGACAGAGCCCGACAGAGCCCGACAGGGCCCAGTAGAGCCCGACAGAGCCCGACAGAGCCCGACAGAGCCCGACAGGGCCCGACAGGGCCCGACAGAGCCCGACAGAGCCCGACAGGGCCCAGTAGAGCCTGACAGAGCCCGACAGAGCTCGACAGAGCCCGACAGAGCCCGACAGAGCCCGACAGAGCCCGACAGGGCCCGACAGAGCCCGACAGGGCCCGACAGAGCCCGACAGTGCCCGATAGAGCCCGACAGGGCCCAGCAGAGCCTGACAGAGCCCGACAGAGCCCGACAGAGTCCGACAGGGCCCGACAGAGCCCGACAGAGCCCGACAGAGCCCGACAGAGCCCAGTAGAGCCCGACAGAGCCCGACAGAGCCCGAGAGGGCCCGACAGGGCCCGACAGAGCCCGACAGGGCCCGACAGGGCCCGACAGTGCCCAGTAGAGCCCGACAGAGCCCGACAGGGCCCGACAGAGCCCGACAGAGCCCGACAGAGCCCGACAGGGCCCGACAGGGCCCGACAGAGCCCAGTAGAGCCCGACAGAGCCCGACAGAGCCCGACAGATCCCGACAGAGCCCGACAGAGCCCGACAGGGCCCGACAGAGCCCGACAGAGCCCGACAGGGCCCGACAGAGCCCGACAGGGCCCGACAGACCCCGACAGAGCCCAGCAGAGCCCGACAGGGCCCGACAGAGCCCGACAGAGCCCGACAGAGCCCGACAGAGCCCAGTAGAGCCCGACAGAGCCCGACAGAGCCCGACAGGGCCCGACAGGGCGCAGTAGAGCCCGACAGAGCCCGACAGAGCCCGACAGGGCCCGACAGGGCCCGACAGAGCGCGACAGAGCCCAGTAGAGCCCGACAGAGCCCAGTAGAGCCCGACAGAGCCCGACAGAGCTCGACAGGGCCCGACAGAGCCCGACAGAGCCCAGTAGAGCCCGACAGAGCCCGACAGAGCCCGACAGAGCCCAACAGAGCCTGACAGGGCCCGACAGGGCCCGACAGAGCCCAACAGAGCCCGACAGGGCCCGACAGGGCCCGACAGAGCCCGACAGGGCCCGAAAGAGCCCGACAGTGCCCGATAGAGCCCGACAGGGCCCAGTAGAGCCTGACAGAGCCCGACAGAGCCCGACAGAGCCCAGTAGAGCCGGACAGGGCCCGACAGAGCCCGACAGAGCCCGACAGAGCCCGACAGAGCCCAGTAGAGCCCGACAGAGCCCGACAGAGCCCGACAGGGCCCGACAGAGCCCGGACAGAGCCCAGTAGAGCCCGACAGAGCCCAGTAGAGCCCGACAGAGCCCGACAGAGCCCGACAGAGCCCGACAGGGCCCGACAGAGCCCGACAGAGCCCAGTAGAGCCCGACAGGGCCCGACAGAGCCCTACAGAGCCCCGACAGAGCCCGACAGAGGCCCGACAGAGCCTGACAGGACCCGACAGGGCCCGACAGAGCCCGACAGAGCCCAGTAGAGCCCGACAGAGCCCGACAGAGCCCGACAGAGCCCGACAGGGCCCGACAGAGGCCCGACAGAGACCGACAGGGCCCGACAGAGCCCGACAGAGCCCGACAGGGCCCGACAGGGCCCGACAGGGCCCGACAGAGCCCGACAGGGCCCGAAAGAGCCCGACAGTGCCCGATACAGCCCGACAGGGCCCAGTAGAGCCTGACAGAGCCCGACAGAGCCCGACAGAGTCCGACAGGGCCCGACAGAGCCCGACAGGGCCCGACAGAGCCCGACAGAGCCCAGTAGAGCCCGACAGAGCCCGACAGAGCCCGACAGGGCCCCGTAGAGCCCGACAGAGCCGGACAGGGCCCGACAGAGCCCGACAGAGCCCGACAGAGCCCAGTAGAGCCCGACAGAGCCCGACAGAGCCCGACAGGGCGCGACAGAGCCCGACAGAGCCCAGTAGAGCTCGACAGAGCCCGACAGAGCCCGACAGGGCCCGACAGGGCCCAGTAGAGCCCGACAGAGCCCGACAGAGCCCGACAGGGCCCGACAGGGCCCGACAGAGCCCGACAGAGCCCGACAGGGCCCGACAGAGCCCGACAGAGCCCGACAGAGCCCAGTAGAGCCCGACAGAGCCCGACAGAGCCCGACAGAGCCCCGACAGGGCCCAGTAGAGCCCGACAGAGCCCGACAGAGCCCGACAGGGCCCGACAGGGCCCGACAGAGCCCGACAGAGCCCGACAGGGCCCAGTAGAGCCTGACAGAGCCCGACAGAGCCCGACAGGGCCCAGTAGAGCCCGACAGAGCCCGACAGAGCCCGACAGGGCCCTACAGGGCCCGACAGAGCCCGAGAGAGCCCAGTAGAGCCCGACAGAGCCCAGTAGAGCCCGACAGAGCCCGACAGAGCCCGACAGAGCCCGACAGGGCCCGACAGAGCCCGACAGAGCCCAGTAGAGCCCGACAGGGCCCGACAGAGCCCTACAGAGCCCGACAGAGCCCGACAGAGCCCGACAGAGCCCGACAGAGACCGACAGGGCCCGACAGAGCCCGACAGAGCCCGACAGGGCCCGACAGGGCCCGACAGGGCCCGACAGAGCCCGACAGGGCCCGACAGAGCCCGACAGGGCCCAGTAGAGCCCGACAGAGCCCGACAGGGCCCGACAGGGCCCGACAGAGCCCAGTAGAGCCCGACAGAGCCCGACAGAGCCCGACAGGGCCCGACAGAGCCCGACAGAGCCCGACAGGGCCCGACAGAGCCCGACAGAGCCCAGTAGAGCCCGACAGAGCCCGACAGAGCCCGACAGAGCCCAACAGAGCCTGACAGGGCCCGACAGGGCCCGACAGAGCCCGACAGAGCCCGACAGGGCCCGACAGGGCCCGACAGAGCCCGACAGGGCCCGAAAGAGCCCGACAGAGCCCGACAGAGCCCGACAGAGCCCGACAGAGCCCAGTAGAGCCCGACAGAGCCCGACAGAGCCCGACAGGGCGCGACAGAGCCCGACAGAGCCCAGTAGAGCTCGACGGAGCCCGACAGAGCCCGACAGGGCCCGACAGGGCCCAGTAGAGCCCGACAGAGCCCGACAGAGCCCGACAGGGCCCGACAGGGCCCGACAGAGCCCGACAGAGCCCGACAGGGCCCGACAGAGCCCGACAGAGCCCGACAGAGCCCAGTAGAGCCCGACAGAGCCCGACAGAGCCCGACAGAGCCCGACAGGGGCCCAGTAGAGCCCGACAGAGCCGACAGAGCCCGACAGAGCCCGACAGGGCCCGACAGGGCCCGACAGAGCCCGACAGAGCCCGACAGGGCCCAGTAGAGCCTGACAGAGCCCGACAGAGCTCGACAGAGCCCGACAGAGCCCGACAGAGCCCGACAGAGCCCGACAGAGCCCGACAGGGCCCGACAGAGCCCGACAGGGCCCGACAGAGCCCGACAGTGCCCGATAGAGCCCGACAGGGCCCAGCAGAGCCTGACAGAGCCCGACAGAGCCCGACAGAGTCCGACAGGGCCCGACAGAGCCCGACAGGGCCCGACAGAGCCCGACAGAGCCCAGTAGAGCCCGACAGAGCCCGACAGAGCCCGACAGGGCCCGACAGGGCCCGACAGAGCCCGACAGGGCCCGACAGGGCCCGACAGTGCCCAGTAGAGCCCGACAGAGCCCGACAGGGCCCGACAGAGCCCGACAGAGCCCGACAGGGCCCGACAGGGCCCGACAGAGCCCAGTAGAGCCCGACAGAGCCCGACAGAGCCCGACAGATCCCGACAGAGCCCGACAGAGCCCGACAGGGCCCGACAGAGCCCGACAGAGCCCGACAGAGCCCGACAGGGCCCGACAGAGCCCGACAGGGCCCGACAGACCCCAACAGAGCCCAGTAGAGCCCGACAGGGCCCGACAGACCCCAACAGAGCCCAGTAGAGCCCGACAGAGCCCGACAGAGCCCGACAGGGCCCGACAGGGCGCAGTAGAGCCCGACAGAGCCCGACAGAGCCCGACAGGGCCCGACAGGGCCCGACAGAGCCCGACAGAGCCCAGTAGAGCCGACAGAGCCCAGTAGAGCCAGACAGAGCCCGACAGAGCCCGACAGGGCCCGACAGAGCCCGACAGAGCCCAGTAGAGCCCGACAGAGCCCGACAGAGCCCGACAGAGCCCAACAGAGCCTGACAGGGCCCGACAGGGCCCGACAGAGCCCGACAGAGCCCGACAGGGCCCGACAGGGCCCGACAGAGCCCGACAGGGCCCGAAAGAGCCCGACAGTGCCCGATAGAGCCCGACAGGGCCCAGTAGAGCCTGACAGAGCCCGACAGAGCCCGACAGAGTCCGACAGGGCCCGACAGAGCCCGACAGGGCCCGACAGAGCCCGACAGAGCCCAGTAGAGCCCGACAGAGCCCGACAGAGCCCGACAGGGCCCGATAGGGCCCGACAGGGCCCGACAGGGCCCGACAGTGCCCAGTAGAGCCCGACAGAGCCCGACAGGGCCCGACAGGGCCCGACAAAGCCCGACAGGGCCCGACAGGACCCGTCAGAGCCTGACAGGGCCCGACAGAGCCCGACAGAGCCCGACAGGGCCCGACAGAGCCCGACAGAGCCCGACAGAGCCCGACAGGGCCCAGTAGAGCCCGACAGAGCCCGACAGAGCCCGACAGGGCCCGACAGAGCCCGACAGAGCCCAGTAGAGCTCGACAGAGCCCGACAGAGCCCGACAGGGCCCGACAGGGCCCAGTAGAGCCCGACAGAGCCCGACAGAGCCCGACAGGGCCCGACAGAGCCCGACAGAGCCCGACAGAGCCCAGTAGAGCCCGACAGAGCCCGACAGGGCCCGACAGAGCCCGACAGAGCCCGACAGAGCCCGACAGGGACCGACAGGGCCCGACAGAGCCCAGTAGAGCCCGACAGAGCCCGACAGAGCCCGACAGATCCCGACAGAGCCCGACAGAGCCCGACAGGGCCCGACAGAGCCCGACAGAGCCCGACAGGGCCCGACAGAGCCCGACAGGGCCCGACAGACCCCGACAGAGCCCAGCAGAGCCCGACAGGGCCCGACAGAGCCCGACAGAGCCCGACAGAGCCCGACAGAGCCCAGTAGAGCCCGACAGAGCCCGACAGAGCCCGACAGGGCCCGACAGGGCGCAGTAGAGCCCGACAGAGCCCGACAGAGCCCGACAGGGCCCGACAGGGCCCGACAGAGCCCAGTAGAGCCCGACAGAGCCCGACAGGGCCCGACAGAGCCCGACAGAGCCCGACAGAGCCCGACAGGGCCCGACAGGGCCCGACAGAGCCCGACAGAGCCCAGTAGAGCCCGACAGAGCCCGACAGAGCCCGACAGATCCCGACAGAGCCCGACAGAGCCCGACAGGGCCCGACAGAGCCCGACAGAGCCCGACAGAGCCCAGTAGAGCCCGACAGAGCCCGACAGGGCCCGACAGAGCCCGACAGGGCCCGACAGAGCCCGACAGAGCCCAGTAGAGCCGGACAGGGCCCGACAGAGCCCGACAGAGCCCGACAGAGCCCAGTAGAGCCCGACAGAGCCCGACAGAGCCCGACAGAGCCCGACAGGGCCCTACAGGGCCCGACAGAGCCCGACAGAGCCCAGTAGAGCCCGACAGAGCCCAGTAGAGCCCGACAGAGCCCGACAGAGCCCGACAGAGCCCGACAGAGCCCGACAGAGCCCGACAGAGCCTGACAGGACCCGACAGGGCCCGACAGAGCCCGACAGAGACCGACAGGGCCCGACAGAGCCCGACAGAGCCCGACAGGGCCCGACAGGGCCCGACAGGGCCCGACAGAGCCCGACAGGGCCCGACAGAGCCCGACAGGGCCCAGTAGAGCCCGACAGAGCCCGACAGGGCCCGACAGGGCCCGACAGAGCCCAGTAGAGCCCGACAGAGCCCGACAGAGCCCGACAGGGCCCGACAGAGCCCGACAGAGCCCGACAGGGCCCCGTAGAGCCCGACAGAGCCCGACAGAGCCCGACAGAGCCCGACAGAGCCCGACAGAGCCCAGTAGAGCCCGACAGAGCCCGACAGAGCCCGACAGAGCCCGACAGAGCCGGACAGGGCCCGACAGAGCCCGACAGAGCCCGACAGAGCCCGACAGAGCCCAGTAGAGCCCGACAGAGCCCGATAGAGCCCGAGAGGGCGCGACAGAGCCCGACAGAGCCCAGTAGAGCTCGACAGAGCCCGACAGAGCCCGACAGGGCCCGACAGGGCCCGACAGAGCCCGACAGAGCCCGACAGGGCCCGACAGAGCCCGACAGAGCCCAGTAGAGCCCGACAGAGCCCGACAGAGCCCGACAGAGCCCGACAGGGCCCAGTAGAGCCCGACAGAGCCCGACAGAGCCCGACAGAGCCCGACAGGGCCCGACAGGGCCCGACAGAGCCCGACAGAGCCCGACAGGGCCCAGTAGAGCCTGACAGAGCCCGACAGAGCTCGACAGAGCCCGACAGAGCCCGACAGAGCCCGACAGAGCCCGACAGGGCCCGACAGAGCCCGACAGGGCCCGACAGAGCCCGACAGAGCCCAGTAGAGCCCGACAGAGCCCGACAGAGCCCGAGAGGGCCCGACAGGGCCCGACAGAGCCCGACAGGGCCCGACAGAGCCCGACAGAGCCCGACAGAGCCCGACAGGGCCCGACAGGGCCCGACAGAGCCCAGTAGAGCCCGACAGAGCCCGACAGAGCCCGACAGATCCCGACAGAGCCCGACAGAGCCCGACAGGGCCCGACAGAGCCCGACAGAGCCCGACAGAGCCCGACAGAGCCCGACAGGGCCCGACAGACCCCGACAGAGCCCAGCAGAGCCCGACAGGGCCCGACAGAGCCCGACAGAGCCCGACAGAGCCCGACAGAGCCCAGTAGAGCCCGACAGAGCCCGACAGAGCCCGACAGGGCCCGACAGGGCGCAGTAGAGCCCGACAGAGCCCGACAGAGCCCGACAGGGCCCGACAGGGCCCGACAGAGCGCGACAGAGCCCAGTAGAGCCCGACAGAGCCCAGTAGAGCCCGACAGAGCCCGACAGAGCTCGACAGGGCCCGACAGAGCCCGACAGAGCCCAGTAGAGCCCGACAGAGCCCGACAGAGCCCGACAGAGCCCAACAGAGCCTGACAGGGCCCGACAGGGCCCGACAGAGCCCGACAGAGCCCGACAGGGCCCGACAGGGCCCGACAGAGCCCGACAGGGCCCGAAAGAGCCCGACAGTGCCCGATAGAGCCCGACAGGGCCCAGTAGAGCCTGACAGAGCCCGACAGAGCCCGACAGAGCCCAGTAGAGCCGGACAGGGCCCGACAGAGCCCGACAGAGCCCGACAGAGCCCGACAGAGCCCAGTAGAGCCCGACAGAGCCCGACAGAGCCCGACAGGGCCCGACAGGGCGCAGTAGAGCCCGACAGAGCCCGACAGAGCCCGACAGGGCCCTACAGGGCCCGACAGAGCCCGACAGAGCCCAGTAGAGCCCGACAGAGCCCAGTAGAGCCCGACAGAGCCCGACAGAGCCCGACAGAGCCCGACAGGGCCCGACAGAGCCCGACAGAGCCCAGTAGAGCCCGACAGGGCCCGACAGAGCCCTACAGAGCCCGACAGAGCCCGACAGAGCCCGACAGAGCCTGACAGGACCCGACAGGGCCCGACAGAGCCCGACAGAGACCGACAGGGCCCGACAGAGCCCGACAGAGCCCGACAGGGCCCGACAGGGCCCGACAGGGCCCGACAGAGCCCGACAGGGCCCGAAAGAGCCCGACAGTGCCCGATACAGCCCGACAGGGCCCAGTAGAGCCTGACAGAGCCCGACAGAGCCCGACAGAGTCCGACAGGGCCCGACAGAGCCCGACAGGGCCCGACAGAGCCCGACAGAGCCCAGTAGAGCCCGACAGAGCCCGACAGAGCCCGACAGGGCCCCGTAGAGCCCGACAGAGCCGGACAGGGCCCGACAGAGCCCGACAGAGCCCGACAGAGCCCAGTAGAGCCCGACAGAGCCCGACAGAGCCCGACAGGGCGCGACAGAGCCCGACAGAGCCCAGTAGAGCTCGACAGAGCCCGACAGAGCCCGACAGGGCCCGACAGGGCCCAGTAGAGCCCGACAGAGCCCGACAGAGCCCGACAGGGCCCGACAGGGCCCGACAGAGCCCGACAGAGCCCGACAGGGCCCGACAGAGCCCGACAGAGCCCGACAGAGCCCAGTAGAGCCCGACAGAGCCCGACAGAGCCCGACAGAGCCCGACAGGGCCCAGTAGAGCCCGACAGAGCCCGACAGAGCCCGACAGGGCCCGACAGGGCCCGACAGAGCCCGACAGAGCCCGACAGGGCCCAGTAGAGCCTGACAGAGCCCGACAGAGCCCGACAGGGCCCAGTAGAGCCCGACAGAGCCCGACAGAGCCCGACAGGGCCCTACAGGGCCCGACAGAGCCCGAGAGAGCCCAGTAGAGCCCGACAGAGCCCAGTAGAGCCCGACAGAGCCCGACAGAGCCCGACAGAGCCCGACAGGGCCCGACAGAGCCCGACAGAGCCCAGTAGAGCCCGACAGGGCCCAACAGAGCCCTACAGAGCCCGACAGAGCCCGACAGAGCCCGACAGAGCCCGACAGAGCCCGACAGAGACCGACAGGGCCCGACAGAGCCCGACAGAGCCCGACAGGGCCCGACAGGGCCCGACAGGGCCCGACAGAGCCCGACAGGGCCCGACAGAGCCCGACAGGGCCCAGTAGAGCCCGACAGAGCCCGACAGGGCCCGACAGGGCCCGACAGAGCCCAGTAGAGCCCGACAGAGCCCGACAGAGCCCGACAGGGCCCGACAGAGCCCGACAGAGCCCGACAGGGCCCGACAGAGCCCGACAGAGCCCGACAGGGCCCCGTAGAGCCCGACAGAGCCCGACAGAGCCCGACAGAGCCCGACAAAGCCCGACAGGGCCCGACAGGACCCGACAGAGCCTGACAGGGCCCGACAGAGCCCGACAGAGCCCGACAGAGCCGGACAGGGCCCGACAGAGCCCGACAGAGCCCGACAGAGCCCGACAGAGCCCAGTAGAGCCCGACAGAGCCCGACAGAGCCCGACAGGGCGCGACAGAGCCCGACAGAGCCCAGAAGAGCTCGACGGAGCCCGACAGAGCCCGACAGGGCCCGACAGGGCCCAGTAGAGCCCGACAGAGCCCGACAGAGCCCGACAGGGCCCGACAGGGCCCGACAGAGCCCGACAGAGCCCGACAGGGCCCGACAGAGCCCGACAGAGCCCGACAGAGCCCAGTAGAGCCCGACAGAGCCCGACAGAGCCCGACAGAGCCCGACAGGGCCCAGTAGAGCCCGACAGAGCCCGACAGAGCCCGACAGAGCCCGACAGGGCCCGACAGGGCCCGACAGAGCCCGACAGAGCCCGACAGGGCCCAGTAGAGCCTGACAGAGCCCGACAGAGCTCGACAGAGCCCGACAGAGCCCGACAGAGCCCGACAGAGCCCGACAGAGCCCGACAGGGCCCGACAGAGCCCGACAGGGCCCGACAGAGCCCGACAGTGCCCGATAGAGCCCGACAGGGCCCAGCAGAGCCTGACAGAGCCCGACAGAGCCCGACAGAGTCCGACAGGGCCCGACAGAGCCCGACAGGGCCCGACAGAGCCCGACAGAGCCCAGTAGAGCCCGACAGAGCCCGACAGAGCCCGACAGGGCCCGACAGGGCCCGACAGAGCCCGACAGGGCCCGACAGGGCCCGACAGTGCCCAGTAGAGCCCGACAGAGCCCGACAGGGCCCGACAGAGCCCGACAGAGCCCGACAGGGCCCGACAGAGCCCGACAGGGCCCGACAGAGCCCGACAGAGCCCGACAGGGCCCGACAGAGCCCGACAGAGCCCGACAGGGCCCCGTAGAGCCCGACAGAGCCCGACAGAGCCCGACAGAGCCCGACAAAGCCCGACAGGGCCCGACAGGACCCGACAGAGCCTGACAGGGCCCGACAGAGCCCGACAGAGCCCGACAGAGCCGGACAGGGCCCGACAGAGCCCGACAGAGCCCGACAGAGCCCGACAGAGCCCAGTAGAGCCCGACAGAGCCCGACAGAGCCCGACAGGGCGCGACAGAGCCCGACAGAGCCCAGTAGAGCTCGACGGAGCCCGACAGAGCCCGACAGGGCCCGACAGGGCCCAGTAGAGCCCGACAGAGCCCGACAGAGCCCGACAGGGCCCGACAGGGCCCGACAGAGCCCGACAGAGCCCGACAGGGCCCGACAGAGCCCGACAGAGCCCGACAGAGCCCAGTAGAGCCCGACAGAGCCCGACAGAGCCCGACAGAGCCCGACAGGGCCCAGTAGAGCCCGACAGAGCCCGACAGAGCCCGACAGAGCCCGACAGGGCCCGACAGGGCCCGACAGAGCCCGACAGAGCCCGACAGGGCCCAGTAGAGCCTGACAGAGCCCGACAGAGCTCGACAGAGCCCGACAGAGCCCGACAGAGCCCGACAGAGCCCGACAGAGCCCGACAGGGCCCGACAGAGCCCGACAGGGCCCGACAGAGCCCGACAGTGCCCGATAGAGCCCGACAGGGCCCAGCAGAGCCTGACAGAGCCCGACAGAGCCCGACAGAGTCCGACAGGGCCCGACAGAGCCCGACAGGGCCCGACAGAGCCCGACAGAGCCCAGTAGAGCCCGACAGAGCCCGACAGAGCCCGACAGGGCCCGACAGGGCCCGACAGAGCCCGACAGGGCCCGACAGGGCCCGACAGTGCCCAGTAGAGCCCGACAGAGCCCGACAGGGCCCGACAGAGCCCGACAGAGCCCGACAGGGCCCGACAGGGCCCGACAGAGCCCAGTAGAGCCCGACAGAGCCCGACAGAGCCCGACAGATCCCGACAGAGCCCGACAGAGCCCGACAGGGCCCGACAGAGCCCGACAGAGCCCGACAGAGCCCGACAGGGCCCGACAGAGCCCGACAGGGCCCGACAGACCCCAACAGAGCCCAGTAGAGCCCGACAGGGCCCGACAGACCCCAACAGAGCCCAGTAGAGCCCGACAGAGCCCGACAGAGCCCGACAGGGCCCGACAGGGCGCAGTAGAGCCCGACAGAGCCCGACAGAGCCCGACAGGGCCCGACAGGGCCCGACAGAGCCCGACAGAGCCCAGTAGAGCCGACAGAGCCCAGTAGAGCCAGACAGAGCCCGACAGAGCCCGACAGGGCCCGACAGAGCCCGACAGAGCCCAGTAGAGCCCGACAGAGCCCGACAGAGCCCGACAGAGCCCAACAGAGCCTGACAGGGCCCGACAGGGCCCGACAGAGCCCGACAGAGCCCGACAGGGCCCGACAGGGCCCGACAGAGCCCGACAGGGCCCGAAAGAGCCCGACAGTGCCCGATAGAGCCCGACAGGGCCCAGTAGAGCCTGACAGAGCCCGACAGAGCCCGACAGAGTCCGACAGGGCCCGACAGAGCCCGACAGGGCCCGACAGAGCCCGACAGAGCCCAGTAGAGCCCGACAGAGCCCGACAGAGCCCGACAGGGCCCGATAGGGCCCGACAGGGCCCGACAGGGCCCGACAGTGCCCAGTAGAGCCCGACAGAGCCCGACAGGGCCCGACAGGGCCCGACAAAGCCCGACAGGGCCCGACAGGACCCGTCAGAGCCTGACAGGGCCCGACAGAGCCCGACAGAGCCCGACAGGGCCCGACAGAGCCCGACAGAGCCCGACAGAGCCCGACAGGGCCCAGTAGAGCCCGACAGAGCCCGACAGAGCCCGACAGGGCCCGACAGAGCCCGACAGAGCCCAGTAGAGCTCGACAGAGCCCGACAGAGCCCGACAGGGCCCGACAGGGCCCAGTAGAGCCCGACAGAGCCCGACAGAGCCCGACAGGGCCCGACAGATCCCGACAGAGCCCGACAGAGCCCAGTAGAGCCCGACAGAGCCCGACAGGGCCCGACAGAGCCCGACAGAGCCCGACAGAGCCCGACAGGGCCCGACAGGGCCCGACAGAGCCCAGTAGAGCCCGACAGAGCCCGACAGAGCCCGACAGATCCCGACAGAGCCCGACAGAGCCCGACAGGGCCCGACAGAGCCCGACAGAGCCCGACAGGGCCCGACAGAGCCCGACAGGGCCCGACAGACCCCGACAGAGCCCAGCAGAGCCCGACAGGGCCCGACAGAGCCCGACAGAGCCCGACAGAGCCCGACAGAGCCCAGTAGAGCCCGACAGAGCCCGACAGAGCCCGACAGGGCCCGACAGGGCGCAGTAGAGCCCGACAGAGCCCGACAGAGCCCGACAGGGCCCGACAGGGCCCGACAGAGCCCTGTAGAGCCCGACAGAGCCCGACAGGGCCCGACAGAGCCCGACAGAGCCCGACAGAGCCCGACAGGGCCCGACAGGGCCCGACAGAGCCCGACAGAGCCCAGTAGAGCCCGACAGAGCCCGACAGAGCCCGACAGATCCCGACAGAGCCCGACAGAGCCCGACAGGGCCCGACAGAGCCCGACAGAGCCCGACAGAGCCCAGTAGAGCCCGACAGAGCCCGACAGGGCCCGACAGAGCCCGACAGGGCCCGACAGAGCCCGACAGAGCCCAGTAGAGCCGGACAGGGCCCGACAGAGCCCGACAGAGCCCGACAGAGCCCAGTAGAGCCCGACAGAGCCCGACAGAGCCCGACAGAGCCCGACAGGGCCCTACAGGGCCCGACAGAGCCCGACAGAGCCCAGTAGAGCCCGACAGAGCCCAGAAGAGCCCGACAGAGCCCGACAGAGCCCGACAGAGCCCGACAGAGCCCGACAGAGCCCGACAGAGCCTGACAGGACCCGACAGGGCCCGACAGAGCCCGACAGAGACCGACAGGGCCCGACAGAGCCCGACAGAGCCCGACAGGGCCCGACAGGGCCCGACAGGGCCCGACAGAGCCCGACAGGGCCCGACAGAGCCCGACAGGGCCCAGTAGAGCCCGACAGAGCCCGACAGGGCCCGACAGGGCCCGACAGAGCCCAGTAGAGCCCGACAGAGCCCGACAGAGCCCGACAGGGCCCGACAGAGCCCGACAGAGCCCGACAGGGCCCCGTAGAGCCCGACAGAGCCCGACAGAGCCCGACAGAGCCCGACAGAGCCCGACAGAGCCCGACAGAGCCCAGTAGAGCCCGACAGAGCCCGACAGAGCCCGACAGAGCCCGACAGAGCCGGACAGGGCCCGACAGAGCCCGACAGAGCCCGACAGAGCCCGACAGAGCCCAGTAGAGCCCGACAGAGCCCGATAGAGCCCGAGAGGGCGCGACAGAGCCCGACAGAGCCCAGTAGAGCTCGACAGAGCCCGACAGAGCCCGACAGGGCCCGACAGGGCCCGACAGAGCCCGACAGAGCCCGACAGGGCCTGACAGAGCCCGACAGAGCCCAGTAGAGCCCGACAGAGCCCGACAGAGCCCGACAGAGCCCGACAGGGCCCAGTAGAGCCCGACAGAGCCCGACAGAGCCCGACAGAGCCCGACAGGGCCCGACAGGGCCCGACAGAGCCCGACAGAGCCCGACAGGGCCCAGTAGAGCCTGACAGAGCCCGACAGAGCTCGACAGAGCCCGACAGAGCCCGACAGAGCCCGACAGAGCCCGACAGGGCCCGACAGAGCCCGACAGGGCCCGACAGAGCCCGACAGTGCCCGATAGAGCCCGACAGGGCCCAGCAGAGCCTGACAGAGCCCGACAGAGCCCGACAGAGTCCGACAGGGCCCGACAGAGCCCGACAGAGCCCGACAGAGCCCGACAGAGCCCAGTAGAGCCCGACAGAGCCCGACAGAGCCCGAGAGGGCCCGACAGGGCCCGACAGAGCCCGACAGGGCCCGACAGAGCCCGACAGAGCCCGACAGAGCCCGACAGGGCCCGACAGGGCCCGACAGAGCCCAGTAGAGCCCGACAGAGCCCGACAGAGCCCGACAGATCCCGACAGAGCCCGACAGAGCCCGACAGGGCCCGACAGAGCCCGACAGAGCCCGACAGAGCCCGACAGAGCCCGACAGGGCCCGACAGACCCCGACAGAGCCCAGCAGAGCCCGACAGGGCCCGACAGAGCCCGACAGAGCCCGACAGAGCCCGACAGAGCCCAGTAGAGCCCGACAGAGCCCGACAGAGCCCGACAGGGCCCGACAGGGCGCAGTAGAGCCCGACAGAGCCCGACAGAGCCCGACAGGGCCCGACAGGGCCCGACAGAGCGCGACAGAGCCCAGTAGAGCCCGACAGAGCCCAGTAGAGCCCGACAGAGCCCGACAGAGCTCGACAGGGCCCGACAGAGCCCGACAGAGCCCAGTAGAGCCCGACAGAGCCCGACAGAGCCCGACAGAGCCCAACAGAGCCTGACAGGGCCCGACAGGGCCCGACAGAGCCCGACAGAGCCCGACAGGGCCCGACAGGGCCCGACAGAGCCCGACAGGGCCCGAAAGAGCCCGACAGTGCCCGATAGAGCCCGACAGGGCCCAGTAGAGCCTGACAGAGCCCGACAGAGCCCGACAGAGCCCAGTAGAGCCGGACAGGGCCCGACAGAGCCCGACAGAGCCCGACAGAGCCCGACAGAGCCCAGTAGAGCCCGACAGAGCCCGACAGAGCCCGACAGGGCCCGACAGGGCGCAGTAGAGCCCGACAGAGCCCGACAGAGCCCGACAGGGCCCTACAGGGCCCGACAGAGCCCGACAGAGCCCAGTAGAGCCCGACAGAGCCCAGTAGAGCCCGACAGAGCCCGACAGAGCCCGACAGAGCCCGACAGGGCCCGACAGAGCCCGACAGAGCCCAGTAGAGCCCGACAGGGCCCGACAGAGCCCTACAGAGCCCGACAGAGCCCGACAGAGCCCGACAGAGCCTGACAGGACCCGACAGGGCCCGACAGAGCCCGACAGAGACCGACAGGGCCCGACAGAGCCCGACAGAGCCCGACAGGGCCCGACAGGGCCCGACAGGGCCCGACAGAGCCCGACAGGGCCCGAAAGAGCCCGACAGTGCCCGATACAGCCCGACAGGGCCCAGTAGAGCCTGACAGAGCCCGACAGAGCCCGACAGAGTCCGACAGGGCCCGACAGAGCCCGACAGGGCCCGACAGAGCCCGACAGAGCCCAGTAGAGCCCGACAGAGCCCGACAGAGCCCGACAGGGCCCCGTAGAGCCCGACAGAGCCGGACAGGGCCCGACAGAGCCCGACAGAGCCCGACAGAGCCCAGTAGAGCCCGACAGAGCCCGACAGAGCCCGACAGGGCGCGACAGAGCCCGACAGAGCCCAGTAGAGCTCGACAGAGCCCGACAGAGCCCGACAGGGCCCGACAGGGCCCAGTAGAGCCCGACAGAGCCCGACAGAGCCCGACAGGGCCCGACAGGGCCCGACAGAGCCCGACAGAGCCCGACAGGGCCCGACAGAGCCCGACAGAGCCCGACAGAGCCCAGTAGAGCCCGACAGAGCCCGACAGAGCCCGACAGAGCCCGACAGGGCCCAGTAGAGCCCGACAGAGCCCGACAGAGCCCGACAGGGCCCGACAGGGCCCGACAGAGCCCGACAGAGCCCGACAGGGCCCAGTAGAGCCTGACAGAGCCCGACAGAGCCCGACAGGGCCCAGTAGAGCCCGACAGAGCCCGACAGAGCCCGACAGGGCCCTACAGGGCCCGACAGAGCCCGAGAGAGCCCAGTAGAGCCCGACAGAGCCCAGTAGAGCCCGACAGAGCCCGACAGAGCCCGACAGAGCCCGACAGGGCCCGACAGAGCCCGACAGAGCCCGACAGAGCCCAGTAGAGCCCGACAGAGCCCGACAGAGCCCGACAGAGCCCAGTAGAGCCCGACAGGGCCCGACAGAGCCCTACAGAGCCCGACAGAGCCCGACAGAGCCCGACAGAGCCCGACAGAGCCCGACAGAGACCGACAGGGCCCAACAGAGCCCGACAGAGCCCGACAGGGCCCGACAGGGCCCGACAGGGCCCGACAGAGCCCGACAGGGCCCGACAGAGCCCGACAGGGCCCAGTAGAGCCCGACAGAGCCCGACAGGGCCCGACAGGGCCCGACAGAGCCCAGTAGAGCCCGACAGAGCCCGACAGAGCCCGACAGGGCCCGACAGAGCCCGACAGAGCCCGACAGGGCCCGACAGAGCCCGACAGAGCCCGACAGGGCCCCGTAGAGCCCGACAGAGCCCGACAGAGCCCGACAGAGCCCGACAAAGCCCGACAGGGCCCGACAGGACCCGACAGAGCCTGACAGGGCCCGACAGAGCCCGACAGAGCCCGACAGAGCCGGACAGGGCCCGACAGAGCCCGACAGAGCCCGACAGAGCCCGACAGAGCCCAGTAGAGCCCGACAGAGCCCGACAGAGCCCGACAGGGCGCGACAGAGCCCGACAGAGCCCAGTAGAGCTCGACGGAGCCCGACAGAGCCCGACAGGGCCCGACAGGGCCCAGTAGAGCCCGACAGAGCCCGACAGAGCCCGACAGGGCCCGACAGGGCCCGACAGAGCCCGACAGAGCCCGACAGGGCCCGACAGAGCCCGACAGAGCCCGACAGAGCCCAGTAGAGCCCGACAGAGCCCGACAGAGCCCGACAGAGCCCGACAGGGCCCAGTAGAGCCCGACAGAGCCCGACAGAGCCCGACAGAGCCCGACAGGGCCCGACAGGGCCCGACAGAGCCCGACAGAGCCCGACAGGGCCCAGTAGAGCCTGACAGAGCCCGACAGAGCTCGACAGAGCCCGACAGAGCCCGACAGAGCCCGACAGAGCCCGACAGAGCCCGACAGGGCCCGACAGAGCCCGACAGGGCCCGACAGAGCCCGACAGTGCCCGATAGAGCCCGACAGGGCCCAGCAGAGCCTGACAGAGCCCGACAGAGCCCGACAGAGTCCGACAGGGCCCGACAGAGCCCGACAGGGCCCGACAGAGCCCGACAGAGCCCAGTAGAGCCCGACAGAGCCCGACAGAGCCCGACAGGGCCCGACAGGGCCCGACAGAGCCCGACAGGGCCCGACAGGGCCCGACAGTGCCCAGTAGAGCCCGACAGAGCCCGACAGGGCCCGACAGAGCCCGACAGAGCCCGACAGGGCCCGACAGGGCCCGACAGAGCCCAGTAGAGCCCGACAGAGCCCGACAGAGCCCGACAGATCCCGACAGAGCCCGACAGAGCCCGACAGAGCCCGACAGAGCCCGACAGAGCCCGACAGGGCCCGACAGAGCCCGACAGGGCCCGACAGACCCCAACAGAGCCCAGTAGAGCCCGACAGGGCCCGACAGAGCCCGACAGAGCCCGACAGAGCCCGACAGAGCCCAGTAGAGCCCGACAGAGCCCGACAGAGCCCGACAGGGCCCGACCGGGCGCAGTAGAGCCCGACAGAGCCCGACAGAGCCCGACAGGGCCCGACAGGGCCCTACAGAGCCCGACAGAGCCCAGTAGAGCCGACAGAGCCCAGTAGAGCCAGACAGAGCCCGACAGAGCCCGACAGGGCCCGACAGAGCCCGACAGAGCCCAGTAGAGCCCGACAGAGCCCGACAGAGCCCGACAGAGCCCAACAGAGCCTGACAGGGCCCGACAGGGCCCGACAGAGCCCGACAGAGCCCGACAGGGCCCGACAGGGCCCGACAGAGCCCGACAGGGCCCGAAAGAGCCCGACAGTGCCCGATAGAGCCCGACAGGGCCCAGTAGAGCCTGACAGAGCCCGACAGAGCCCGACAGAGTCCGACAGGGCCCGACAGAGCCCGGCAGGGCCCGACAGAGCCCGACAGAGCCCAGTAGAGCCCGACAGAGCCCGACAGAGCCCGACAGGGCCCGATAGGGCCCGACAGGGCCCGACAGGGCCCGACAGTGCCCAGTAGAGCCCGACAGAGCCCGACAGGGCCCGACAGGGCCCGACAAAGCCCGACAGGGCCCGACAGGACCCGTCAGAGCCTGACAGGGCCCGACAGAGCCCGACAGAGCCCGACAGGGCCCGACAGAGCCCGACAGAGCCCGACAGAGCCCGACAGGGCCCAGTAGAGCCCGACAGAGCCCGACAGAGCCCGACAGGGCCCGACAGAGCCCGACAGAGCCCAGTAGAGCTCGACAGAGCCCGACAGAGCCCGACAGGGCCCGACAGGGCCCAGTAGAGCCCGACAGAGCCCGACAGAGCCCGACAGGGCCCGACAGAGCCCGACAGAGCCCGACAGAGCCCAGTAGAGCCCGACAGAGCCTGACAGGGCCCGACAGAGCCCGACAGAGCCCGACAGAGCCCGACAGGGCCCGACAGGGCCCGACAGAGCCCAGTAGAGCCCGACAGAGCCCGACAGAGCCCGACAGATCCCGACAGAGCCCGACAGAGCCCGACAGGGCCCGACAGAGCCCGACAGAGCCCGACAGGGCCCGACAGAGCCCGACAGGGCCCGACAGACCCCGACAGAGCCCAGCAGAGCCCGACAGGGCCCGACAGAGCCCGACAGAGCCCGACAGAGCCCGACAGAGCCCAGTAGAGCCCGACAGAGCCCGACAGAGCCCGACAGGGCCCGACAGGGCGCAGTAGAGCCCGACAGAGCCCGACAGAGCCCGACAGGGCCCGACAGGGCCCGACAGAGCGCGACAGAGCCCAGTAGAGCCCGACAGAGCCCAGTAGAGCCCGACAGAGCCCGACAGAGCCCGACAGGGCCCGACAGAGCCCGACAGAGCCCAGTAGAGCCCGACAGAGCCCGACAGAGCCCGACAGAGCCCAACAGAGCCTGACAGGGCCCGACAGGGCCCGACAGAGCCCGACAGAGCCCGACAGGGCCCGACAGGGCCCGACAGAGCCCGACAGGGCCCGACAGGGCCCGACAGAGCCCGACAGGGCCCGAAAGAGCCCGACAGTGCCCGATAGAGCCCGACAGGGCCCAGTAGAGCCTGACAGAGCCCGACAGAGCCCGACAGAGTCCGACAGGGCCCGACAGAGCCCGACAGGGCCCGACAGAGCCCGACAGAGCCCAGTAGAGCCCGACAGAGCCCGACAGAGCCCGACAGGGCCCGACAGGGCCCGACAGAGCCCGACAGAGCCCAGTAGAGCCGGACAGGGCCCGACAGAGCCCGACAGAGCCCGACAGAGCCCAGTAGAGCCCGACAGAGCCCGACAGAGCCCGACAGGGCCCGACAGGGCGCAGTAGAGCCCGACAGAGCCCGACAGAGCCCGACAGGGCCCTACAGGGCCCGACAGAGCCCGACAGAGCCCAGTAGAGCCCGACAGAGCCCAGTAGAGCCCGACAGAGCCCGACAGAGCCCGACAGAGCCCGACAGGGCCCGACAGAGCCCGACAGAGCCCAGTAGAGCCCGACAGGGCCCGACAGAGCCCTACAGAGCCCGACAGAGCCCGACAGAGCCCGACAGAGCCTGACAGGACCCGACAGGGCCCGACAGAGCCCGACAGAGGCCGACAGGGCCCGACAGAGCCCGACAGAGCCCGACAGGGCCCGACAGGGCCCGACAGGGCCCGACAGAGCCCGACAGGGCCCGAAAGAGCCCGACAGTGCCCGATACAGCCCGACAGGGCCCAGTAGAGCCTGACAGAGCCCGACAGAGCCCGACAGAGTCCGACAGGGCCCGACAGAGCCCGACAGGGCCCGACAGAGCCCGACAGAGCCCAGTAGAGCCCGACAGAGCCCGACAGAGCCCGACAGGGCCCGACAGGGCCCGACAGAGCCCGACAGAGCCCAGTAGAGCCGGACAGGGCCTGACAGAGCCCGACAGAGCCCGACAGAGCCCGACAGAGCCCAGTAGAGCCTGACAGAGCCCGACAGAGCCCGACAGGGCCCGACAGGGCGCAGTAGAGCCCGACAGAGCCCGACAGAGCCCGACAGGGCCCTACAGGGCCCGACAGAGCCCGACAGAGCCCAGTAGAGCCCGACAGAGCCCAGTAGAGCCCGACAGAGCCCGACAGAGCCCGACAGAGCCCGACAGGGCCCGACAGAGCCCGACAGAGCCCAGTAGAGCCCGACAGGGCCCGACAGAGCCCTACAGAGCCCGACAGAGCCCGACAGAGCCCGACAGAGCCTGACAGGACCCGACAGGGCCCGACAGAGCCCGACAGGGCCCGACAGGGCCCGACAGAGCCCAGTAGAGCCCGACAGAGCCCGACAGAGCCCGACAGGGCCCGACAGAGCCCGACAGAGCCCGACAGGGCCCGACAGAGCCCGACAGAGCCCGACAGGGCCCCGTAGAGCCCGACAGAGCCCGACAGAGCCCGACAGAGCCCGACAAAGCCCGACAGGGCCCGACAGGACCCGACAGAGCCTGACAGGGCCCGACAGAGCCCGACAGAGCCCGACAGAGCCGGACAGGGCCCGACAGAGCCCGACAGAGCCCGACAGAGCCCAGTAGAGCCCGACAGAGCCCGACAGAGCCCGACAGGGCGCGACAGAGCCCGACAGAGCCCAGTAGAGCTCGACGGAGCCCGACAGAGCCCGACAGGGCCCGACAGGGCCCAGTAGAGCCCGACAGAGCCCGACAGAGCCCGACAGGGCCCGACAGGGCCCGACAGAGCCCGACAGAGCCCGACAGGGCCCGACAGAGCCCGACAGAGCCCGACAGAGCCCAGTAGAGCCCGACAGAGCCCGACAGAGCCCGACAGAGCCCGACAGGGCCCAGTAGAGCCCGACAGAGCCCGACAGAGCCCGACAGGGCCCGACAGGGCCCGACAGAGCCCGACAGAGCCCGACAGGGCCCAGTAGAGCCTGACAGAGCCCGACAGAGCTCGACAGAGCCTGACAGAGCCCGACAGAGCCCGACAGAGCCCGACAGAGCCCGACAGGGCCCGACAGAGCCCGACAGGGCCCGACAGAGCCCGACAGTGCCCGATAGAGCCCGACAGGGCCCAGCAGAGCCTGACAGAGCCCGACAGAGCCCGACAGAGTCCGACAGGGCCCGACAGAGCCCGACAGGGCCCGACAGAGCCCGACAGAGCCCAGTAGAGCCCGACAGAGCCCGACAGAGCCCGACAGGGCCCGACAGGGCCCGACAGAGCCCGACAGGGCCCGACAGGGCCCGACAGTGCCCAGTAGAGCCCGACAGAGCCCGACAGGGCCCGACAGAGCCCGACAGAGCCCGACAGAGCCCGACAGGGCCCGACAGGGCCCGACAGAGCCCAGTAGAGCCCGACAGAGCCCGACAGAGCCCGACAGATCCCGACAGAGCCCGACAGAGCCCGACAGGGCCCGACAGAGCCCGACAGAGCCCGACAGAGCCCGACAGGGCCCGACAGAGCCCGACAGGGCCCGACAGACCCCGACAGAGCCCAGTAGAGCCCGACAGGGCCCGACAGAGCCCGACAGAGCCCGACAGAGCCCGACAGAGCCCAGTAGAGCCCGACAGAGCCCGACAGAGCCCGACAGGGCCCGACAGGGCGCAGTAGAGCCCGACAGAGCCCGACAGAGCCCGACAGGGCCCGACAGGGCCCGACAGAGCCCGACAGAGCCCAGTAGAGCCCGACAGAGCCCAGTAGAGCCCGACAGAGCCCGACAGAGCCCGACAGGGCCCGACAGAGCCCGACAGAGCCCAGTACAGCCCGACAGAGCCCGACAGAGCCCGACAGAGCCCAACAGAGCCTGACAGGGCCCGACAGGGCCCGACAGAGCCCGACAGAGCCCGACAGGGCCCGACAGGGCCCGACAGAGCCCGACAGGGCCCGAAAGAGCCCGACAGTGCCCGATAGAGCCCGACAGGGCCCAGTAGAGCCTGACAGAGCCCGACAGAGCCCGACAGAGTCCGACAGGGCCCGACAGAGCCCGACAGGGCCCGACAGAGCCCGACAGAGCCCAGTAGAGCCCGACAGAGCCCGACAGAGCCCGACAGGGCCCGACAGGGCCCGACAGGGCCCGACAGGGCCCGACAGTGCCCAGTAGAGCCCGACAGAGCCCGACAGGGCCCGACAGGGCCCGACAAAGCCCGACAGGGCCCGACAGGACCCGTCAGAGCCTGACAGGGCCCGACAGAGCCCGACAGAGCCCGACAGGGCCCGACAGAGCCCGACAGAGCCCGACAGAGCCCGACAGGGCCCAGTAGAGCCCGACAGAGCCCGACAGAGCCCGACAGGGCCCGACAGAGCCCGACAGAGCCCAGTAGAGCTCGACAGAGCCCGACAGAGCCCGACAGGGCCCGACAGGGCCCAGTAGAGCCCGACAGAGCCCGACAGAGCCCGACAGGGCCCGACAGGGCCCGACAGAGCCCGACAGAGCCCGACAGGGCCCGACAGAGCCCGACAGAGCCCGACAGAGCCCAGTAGAGCCCGACAGAGCCCGACAGAGCCCGACAGGGCGCGACAGAGCCCGACAGAGCCCAGTAGAGCTCGACGGAGCCCGACAGAGCCCGACAGGGCCCGTCAGGGCCCAGTAGAGCCCGACAGAGCCCGACAGAGCCCGACAGGGCCCGACAGGGCCCGACAGAGCCCGACAGAGCCCGACAGGGCCCGACAGAGCCCGACAGAGCCCGACAGAGCCCAGTAGAGCCCGACAGAGCCCGACAGAGCCCGACAGAGCCCGACAGGGCCCAGTAGAGCCCGACAGAGCCCGACAGAGCCCGACAGAGCCCGACAGGGCCCGACAGGGCCCGACAGAGCCCGACAGAGCCCGACAGGGCCCAGTAGAGCCTGACAGAGCCCGACAGAGCTCGACAGAGCCCGACAGAGCCCGACAGAGCCCGACAGAGCCCGACAGAGCCCGACAGGGCCCGACAGAGCCCGACAGGGCCCGACAGAGCCCGACAGTGCCCGATAGAGCCCGACAGGGCCCAGCAGAGCCTGACAGAGCCCGACAGAGCCCGACAGAGTCCGACAGGGCCCGACAGAGCCCGACAGGGCCCGACAGAGCCCGACAGAGCCCAGTAGAGCCCGACAGAGCCCGACAGAGCCCGACAGGGCCCGACAGGGCCCGACAGAGCCCGACAGGGCCCGACAGGGCCCGACAGTGCCCAGTAGAGCCCGACAGAGCCCGACAGGGCCCGACAGAGCACGACAGAGCCCGACAGAGCCCGACAGGGCCCGACAGGGCCCGACAGAGCCCAGTAGAGCCCGACAGAGCCCGACAGAGCCCGACAGATCCCGACAGAGCCCGACAGAGCCCGACAGGGCCCGACAGAGCCCGACAGAGCCCGACAGAGCCCGACAGGGCCCGACAGAGCCCGACAGGGCCCGACAGACCCCGACAGAGCCCAGTAGAGCCCGACAGGGCCCGACAGAGCCCGACAGAGCCCGACAGAGCCCGACAGAGCCCAGTAGAGCCCGACAGAGCCCGACAGAGCCCGACAGGGCCCGACAGGGCGCAGTAGAGCCCGACAGAGCCCGACAGAGCCCGACAGGGCCCGACAGGGCCCGACAGAGCCCGACAGAGCCCAGTAGAGCCCGACAGAGCCCAGTAGAGCCCGACAGAGCCCGACAGAGCCCGACAGGGCCCGACAGAGCCCGACAGAGCCCAGTAGAGCCCGACAGAGCCCGACAGAGCCCGACAGAGCCCAACAGAGCCTGACAGGGCCCGACAGGGCCCGACAGAGCCCGACAGAGCCCGACAGGGCCCGACAGGGCCCGACAGAGCCCGACAGGGCCCGAAAGAGCCCGACAGTGCCCGATAGAGCCCGACAGGTGCCAGTAGAGCCTGACAGAGCCCGACAGAGCCCGACAGAGTCCGACAGGGCCCGACAGAGCCCGACAGGGCCCGACAGAGCCCGACAGAGCCCAGTAGATCCCGACAGAGCCCGACAGAGCCCGACAGGGCCCGACAGGGCCCGACAGGGCCCGACAGTGCCCAGTAGAGCCCGACAGAGCCCGACAGGGCCCGACAGAGCCCGACAGAGCCCGACAGAGCCCGACAGGGCCCGACAGGGCCCGACAGAGCCCGACAGAGCCCAGTAGAGCCCGACAGAGCCCGACAGGGCCCGACAGAGCCCGACAGGGCCCGACAGAGCCCGACAGAGCCCAGTAGAGCCCGACAGGGCCCGACAGAGCCCGACAGAGCCCGACAGAGCCCGACAGAGCCCGACAGGGCCCGACAGAGCCCGACAGTGCCCGATAGAGCCCGACAGGGCCCAGTAGAGCCTGACAGAGCCCGACAGAGCCCGACAGAGTCCGACAGGGCCCGACAGAGCCCGACAGGGACCGACAGAGCCCGACAGAGCCCAGTAGAGCCCGATAGAGCCCGACAGAGCCCGACAGGGCCCGACAGGGCCCGACAGAGCGCGACAGGGCCCGACAGGGCCCGACAGTGCCCAGTAGAGCCCGACAGAGCCCGACAGGGCCCGACAGAGCCCGACAGAGCCCGACAGAACCCGACAGAGCCCGACAGAGCCCAGTAGAGCCTGACAGAGCCCGACAGAGCCCGACAGAGCTCGACAGGGCCCGACAGGGCCCGACAGGGCCCAGTAGAGCCCGACAGAGCCCGACAGAGCCCGACAGAGCCCGACAGGGCCCAGTAGAGCCCGACAGAGAACGACAGAGCCCGACAGAGCCCGACAGGGCCCGACAGAGCCCGACAGAGCCCGACAGGGCCCAGTAGAGCCTCACAGAGCCCGACAGAGCCCGACAGAGCCCGACAGGGCCCGACAGGGCCCGACAGAGCCCGACAAAGCCCGACAGGGCCCGACAGGGCCCGACAGGGCCCGACAGAGCCCGACAGGGCCCGAAAGAGCCCGACAGTGCCCGATAGAGCCCGACAGGGCCCAGTAGAGCCTGACAGAGCCCGACAGAGCCCGACAGAGTCCGACAGGGCCCGACAGAGCCCGACAGGGCCCGACAGAGCCCGACAGAGCCCAGTAGAGCCCGACAGAGCCCGACAGAGCCCGACAGGGCCCGACAGGGCCCGACAGAGCCCGACAGGGCCCGACAGGGCCCGACAGGGCCCAGTAGAGCCCGACAGAGCCCGACAGGGCCCGACAGAGCCCGACAGAGCCCGACAGAGCCCGACAGGGCCCGACAGGGCCCGACAGAGCCCAGTAGAGCCCGACAGAGCCCGACAGAGCCCGACAGATCCCGACAGAGCCCGACAGAGCCCGACAGGGCCCGACAGAGCCCGACAGAGCCCGACAGAGCCCAGTAGAGCCCGACAGAGCCCGACAGAGCCCGACAGGGCCCGACAGAGCCCGACAGGGCCCGACAGAGCCCGACAGAGCCCAGTAGAGCCCGACAGGGCTCGACAGAGCCCGACAGAGCCCGACAGAGCCCAACAGAGCCCAGTAGAGCCCGACAGAGCCCGACAGAGCCCGACAGGGCCCGACAGGGCGCAGTAGAGGCCGACAGAGCCCGACAGAGCCCGACAGGGCCCTACAGGGCCCGACAGAGCCCGACAGAGCCCAGTAGAGCCCGACAGAGCCCAGTAGAGCCCGACAGAGCCCGACAGAGCCCGACAGAGCCCGACAGGGCCCGACAGAGCCCGACAGAGCCCAGTAGAGCTTGACAGAGCCCGACAGAGCCCGACAGAGCCCGACAGGGCCCGACAGGGCCCGACAGAGCCCAGTAGAGCCCGACAGGGCCCGACAGTGCCCAGTAGAGCCCGACAGAGCCCGACAGGGCCCGACAGAGCCCGACAGAGCCCGACAGAGCCCGACAGGGCCCGACAGGGCCCGACAGAGCCCGACAGAGCCCAGTAGAGCCCGACAGAGCCCGACAGAGCCCGACAGATCCCGACAGAGCCCGACAGAGCCCGACAGGGCCCGACAGAGCCCGACAGAGCCCGACAGAGCCCAGTAGAGCCCGACAGAGCCCGACAGGGCCCGACAGAGCCCGACAGGGCCCGACAGAGCCCGACAGAGCCCAGTAGAGCCGGACAGGGCCCGACAGAGCCCGACAGAGCCCGACAGAGCCCGACAGAGCCCAGTAGAGCCCGACAGAGCCCGACAGAGCCCGACAGGGCCCGACAGGGCGCAGTAGAGCCCGACAGAGCCCGACAGAGCCCAGTAGAGCCCGACAGAGCCCAGTAGAGCCCGACAGAGCCCGACAGAGCCCGACAGAGCCCGACAGGGCCCGACAGAGCCCGACAGAGCCCAGTAGAGCCCGACAGGGCCCGACAGAGCCCTACAGAGCCCGACAGAGCCCGACAGAGCCCGACAGAGCCTGACAGGGCCCGACAGGGCCCGACAGAGCCCGACAGAGACCGACAGGGCCCGACAGAGCCCGACAGAGCCCGACAGGGCCCGACAGGGCCCGAAAGGGCCCGACAGAGCCCGACAGGGCCCAGTAGAGCCCGACAGAGCCCGACAGGGCCCGACAGGGCCCGACAGAGCCCAGTAGAGCCCGACAGAGCCCGACAGAGCCCGACAGGGCCCGACAGAGCCCGACAGAGCCCGACAGAGCCCGACAAAGCCCGACAGGGCCCGACAGGACCCGACAGAGCCTGACAGGGCCCGACAGAGCCCGACAGAGCCCGACAGAGCCGGACAGGGCCCGACAGAGCCCGACAGAGCCCGACAGAGCCCGACAGGGCGCGACAGAGCCCGACAGAGCCCAGTAGAGCTCGACAGAGCCCGACAGAGCCCGACAGGGCCCGACAGGGCCCAGTAGAGCCCGACAGAGCCCGACAGAGCCCGACAGGGCCCGACAGGGCCCGACAGAGCCCGACAGAGCCCGACAGGGCCCGACAGGGCCCGACAGAGCCCGACAGAGCCCAGTAGAGCCCGACAGAGCCCGACAGAGCCCGACAGAGCCCGACAGGGCCCAGTAGAGCCCGACAGAGCCCGACAGAGCCCGACAGAGCCCGACAGGGCCCGACAGGGCCCGACAGAGCCCGACAGAGCCCGACAGGGCCCAGTAGAGCCTGACAGAGCCCGACAGAGCTCGACAGAGCCCGACAGCCCGACAGAGCCCGACAGAGCCCGACAGAGCCCGACAGGGCCCGACAGAGCCCGACAGGGCCCGACAGAGCCCGACAGTGCCCGATAGAGCCCGACAGGGCCCAGTAGAGCCTGAAAGAGCCCGACAGAGCCCGACAGAGTCCGACAGGGCCCGACAGAGCCCGACAGGGCCCGACAGAGCCCGACAGAGCCCAGTAGAGCCCGACAGAGCCCGACAGAGCCCGACAGGGCCCGACAGGGCCCGACAGAGCCCGACAGGGCCCGACAGGGCCCGACAGTGCCCAGTAGAGCCCGACAGAGCCCGACAGGGCCCGACAGAGCCCGACAGAGCCCGACAGAGCCCGACAGGGCCCGACAGAGCCCAGTAGAGCCCGACAGAGCCCGACAGAGCCCGACAGATCCCGACAGAGCCCGACAGAGCCCGACAGGGCCCGACAGAGCCCGACAGAGCCCGACAGAGCCCGACAGGGCCCGACAGAGCCCGACAGGGCCCGACAGACCCCGACAGAGCCCAGTAGAGCCCGACAGGGCCCGACAGAGCCCGACAGAGCCCGACAGAGCCCGACAGAGCCCGACAGAGCCCAGTAGAGCCCGACAGAGCCCGACAGAGCCCGACAGGGCCCGACAGGGCGCAGTAGAGCCCGACAGAGCCCGACAGAGCCCGACAGGGCCCTACAGGGCCCGACAGAGCCCGACAGAGCCCAGTAGAGCCCGACAGAGCCCAGTAGAGCCCGACAGAGCCCGACAGAGCCCGACAGGGCCCGACAGAGCCCGACAGAGCCCAGTAGAGCCCGACAGAGCCCGACAGAGCCCGACAGAGCCCAACAGAGCCTGACAGGGCCCGACAGGGCCCGACAGAGCCCGACAGAGCCCGACAGGGCCCGACAGGGCCCGACAGAGCCCGACAGGGCCCGAAAGAGCCCGACAGTGCCCGATAGAGCCCGACAGGGCCCAGTAGAGCCTGACAGAGCCCGACAGAGCCCGACAGAGTCCGACAGGGCCCGACAGAGCCCGACAGGGCCCGACAGAGCCCGACAGAGCCCAGTAGAGCCCGACAGAGCCCGACAGGGCCCGACAGGGCCCGACAGAGCCCGACAGAGCCCGACAGGGCCCGACAGGTCTTGACAGAGCCCGACAGAGCCCAGTAGAGCCCGACAGAGCCCGACAGAGCCCGACAGATCCCGACAGAGCCCGACAGAGCCCGACAGGGCCCGACAGAGCCCGACAGAGCCCAGTAGAGCCCGACAGAGCCCGACAGGGCCCGACAGAGCCCGACAGGGCCCGACAGAGCCCGACAGAGCCCAGTAGAGCCCGACAGAGCCCGACAGAGCCCGACAGGGCCCGACAGGGCGCAGTAGAGCCCGACAGAGCCCGACAGAGCCCGACAGAGCCCAGTAGAGCCCGACAGAGCCCAGTAGAGCCCGACAGAGCCCGACAGAGCCCGACAGAGCCCGACAGAGCCCGACAGAGCCCAGTAGAGCCCGACAGGGCCCGACAGAGCCCTACAGAGCCCGACAGAGCCCGACAGAGCCCGACAGAGCCTGACAGGGCCCGACAGGGCCCGACAGAGCCCGACAGAGACCGACAGGGCCCGACAGAGCCCGACAGAGCCCGACAGAGCCCGACAGGGCCCGACAGAGCCCGACAGAGCCCAGTAGAGCCCGACAGGGCCCGACAGAGCCCTACAGAGCCCGACAGAGCCCGACAGAGCCCGACAGAGCCTGACAGGGCCCGACAGGGCCCGACAGAGCCCGACAGAGACCGACAGGGCCCGACAGAGCCCGACAGAGCCCGACAGAGCCCGACAGGGCCCGACAGAGCCCGAGAGGGCCCAGTAGAGCCCGACAGAGCCCGACAGGGCCCGACAGGGCCCGACAGAGCCCAGTAGAGCCCGACAGAGCCCGACAGAGCCCGACAGGGCCCGACAGAGCCCGACAGAGCCCGACAGGGCCCGACAGAGCCCGACAGAGCCCGACAGGGCCCAGTAGAGCCCGACAGAGCCCGACAGAGCCCGACAGAGCCCGACAAAGCCCGACAGGGCCCGACAGGACCCGACAGAGCCTGACAGGGCCCGACAGAGCCCGACAGAGCCCGACAGAGCCGGACAGGGCCCGACAGAGCCCGACAGAGCCCGACAGGGCCCAGTAGAGCCCGACAGAGCCCGACAGAGCCCGACAGGGCCCGACAGAGCCCGACAGGGCCCGACAGAGCCCAACAGGGCCCAGTAGAGCCCGACAGAGCCCGACAGAGCCCGACAGGGCCCGACAGAGCCCGACAGGGCCCGACAGAGCCCGACAGAGCCCAGTAGAGCTCGACAGAGCCCGACAGAACCTGACAGAGCCCGACAGAGCCCAGTAGAGCCTGACAGAGCCCGACAGAGCCCGACAGAGCTCGACAGGGCCCGACAGGGCCCGACAGAGCCCGACAGGGCCCGACAGAGCCCGACAGAGCCCGACAGGGCCCGACAGGGCCCAGTAGAGCCCGACAGAGCCCGACAGAGCCCGACAGAGCCCGACAGGGCCCAGTAGAGCCCGACAGAGAACGACAGAGCCCGACAGAGCCCGACAGGGCCCGACAGAGCCCGACAGGGCCCAGTAGAGCCTCACAGAGCCCGACAGAGCTCGACAAAGCCCGACAAAGCCCGACAGGGCCCAGTAGAGCCCGACAGGGCCCGAAAGAGCCCGACAGTGCCCGATAGAGCCCGACAGGGCCCAGTAGAGCCTGACAGAGCCCGACAGAGCCCGACAGAGTCCGACAGGGCCCGACAGAGCCCGACATGGCCCGACAGAGCCCGACAGAGCCCAGTAGAGCCCGACAGAGCCCGACAGAGCCCGACAGAGCCCGACAGGGCCCGACAGAGCCCGACAGGGCCCGACAGGGCCCGACAGTGCCCAGTAGAGCCCGACAGAGCCCGACAGGGCCCGACAGAGCCCGACAGAGCCCGACAGAGCCCGACAGGGCCCGACAGGGCCCGACAGAGCCCGACAGAGCCCAGTAGAGCCCGACAGAGCCCGACAGAGCCCGACAGATCCCGACAGAGCCCGACAGAGCCCGACAGGGCCCGACAGAGCCCGACAGAGCCCGACAGAGCCCAGTAGAGCCCGACAGAGCCCGACAGGGCCCGACAGAGCCCGACAGGGCCCGACAGAGCCCGACAGAGCCCAGTAGAGCCCGACAGGGCCCGACAGAGCCCGACAGAGCCCGACAGAGCCCAACAGAGCCCAGTAGAGCCCGACAGAGCCCGACAGAGCCCGACAGGGCCCGACAGGGCGCAGAAGAGCCCGACAGGGCCCGACAGAGCCCGACAGGGCCCGACAGACCCCGACAGAGCCCAGCAGAGCCCGACAGGGCCCGACAGAGCCCAGTAGAGCCCGACAGAGCCCGACAGAGCCCGACAGAGCCCGACAGGGCCCGACAGAGCCCGACAGAGCCCAGTAGAGCCCGACAGAGCCCGACAGAGCCCGACAGGGCCCGACAGGGCGCAGTAGAGCCTGACAGAGCCCGACAGAGCCCGACAGGGCCCTACAGGGCCCGACAGAGCCGAACAGAGCCCAGTAGAGCCCGACAGAGCCCAGTAGAGCCCGACAGAGCCCGACAGAGCCCGACAGAGCCCGACAGGGCCCGACAGAGCCCGACAGAGCCCAGTAGAGCCCGACAGGGCCCGACAGAGCCCTACAGAGCCCGACAGAGCCCGACAGAGCCCGACAGAGCCTGACAGGGCCCGACAGGGCCCGACAGAGCCCGACAGAGACCGACAGGGCCCGACAGAGCCCGACAGAGCCCGACAGGGCCCGACAGGGCCCGACAGGGCCCGACAGAGCCCGACAGGGCCCGACAGAGCCCGACAGGGCCCAGTAGAGCCCGACAGAGCCCGACAGGGCCCGACAGGGCCCGACAGAGCCCAGTAGAGCCCGACAGAGCCCGACAGAGCCCGACAGGGCCCGACAGAGCCCGACAGAGCCCGACAGGGCCCGACAGAGCCCGACAGAGCCCGACAGGGCCCCGTAGAGCCCGACAGAGCCCGACAGAGCCCGACAGAGCCCGACAAAGCCCGACAGGGCCCGACAGGACCCGACAGAGCCCGACAAAGCCCGACAGGGCCCGACAGAGCCCGACAGAGCCCGACAAAGCCCGACAGAGCCCGACAGGACCCGACAGAACCTGACAGAGCCCGACAGAGCCGGACAGGGCCCGACAGAGCCCGACAGAGCCCGACAGAGCCCGACAGGGCCCAGTAGAGCCCAACAGAGCCCGACAGAGCCCGACAGGGCCCGACAGAGCCCGACAGAGCCCAGTAGAGCTCGACAGAGCCCGACAGAGCCCGACAGGGCCCGACAGGGCCCAGTAGAGCCCGACAGAGCCCGACAGAGCCCGACAGGGCCCGACAGGGCCCGACAGAGCCCGACAGAGCCCGACAGGGCCCGACAGGGCCCGACAGAGCCCGACAGAGCCCAGTAGAGCCCGACAGAGCCCGACAGAGCCCGACAGAGCCCGACAGGGCCCAGTAGAGCCCGACAGAGCCCGACAGAGCCCGACAGAGCCCGACAGGGCCCGACAGGGCCCGACAGAGCCCGACAGAGCCCGACAGGGCCCAGTAGAGCCTGACAGAGCCCGACAGAGCTCGACAGAGCCCGACAAAGCCCGACAGGGCCCGACAGGGCCCGACAGAGCCCGACAGGGCCCGACAGAGCCCGACAGTGCCCGATAGAGCCCGACAGGGCCCAGTAGAGCCTGACAGAGCCCGACAGAGCCCGACAGAGTCCGACAGGGCCCGACAGAGCCCGACAGGGCCCGACAGAGCCCGACAGAGCCCAGTAGAGCCCGACAGAGCCCGACAGAGCCCGACAGGGCCCGACAGGGCCCGACAGAGCCCGACAGGGCCCGACAGGGCCCGACAGTGCCCAGTAGAGCCCGACAGAGCCCGACAGGGCCCGACAGAGCCCGACAGAGCCCGACAGAGCCCGACAGGGCCCGACAGGGCCCGACAGAGCCCAGTAGAGCCCGACAGAGCCCGACAGAGCCCGACAGATCCCGACAGAGCCCGACAGAGCCCGACAGGGCCCGACAGAGCCCGACAGAGCCCGACAGAGCCCGACAGGGCCCGACAGAGCCCGACAGGGCCCGACAGACCCCGACAGAGCCCAGTAGAGCCCGACAGGGCCCGACAGAGCCCGACAGAGCCCGACAGAGCCCGACAGGGCCCGACAGGGCGCAGTAGAGCCCGACAGAGCCCGACAGAGCCCGACAGGGCCCTACAGGGCCCGACAGAGCCCGACAGAGCCCAGTAGAGCCCGACAGAGCCCAGTAGAGCCCGACAGAGCCCGACAGGGCCCGACAGAGCCCGACAGAGCCCAGTAGAGCCCGACAGAGCCCGACAGAGCCCGACAGAGCCCAACAGAGCCTGACAGGGCCCGACAGGGCCCGACAGAGCCCGACAGAGCCCGACAGGGCCCGACAGGGCCCGACAGAGCCCGACAGGGCCCGAAAGAGCCCGACAGTGCCCGATAGAGCCCGACAGGGCCCAGTAGAGCCTGACAGAGCCCGACAGAGCCCGACAGAGTCCGACAGGGCCCGACAGAGCCCGACAGGGCCCGACAGAGCCCGACAGAGCCCAGTAGAGCCCGACAGAGCCCGACAGAGCCCGACAGGGCCCGACAGGGCCCGACAGGGCCCGACAGTGCCCAGTAGAGCCCGACAGAGCCCGACAGGGCCCGACAGAGCCCGACAGAGCCCGAGAGAGCCCGACAGGGCCCGACAGGGCCCGACAGAGCCCGACAGAGCCCGACAGAGCCCGACAGATCCCGACAGAGCCCGACAGAGCCCAGTAGAGCCCGACAGAGCCCGACAGGGCCCGACAGAGCCCGACAGGGCCCGACAGAGCCCGACAGAGCCCAGTAGAGCCCGACAGGGCCCGACAGAGCCCGACAGAGCCCAGTAGAGCCCGACAGAGCCCGACAGAGCCCGACAGGGCCCGACAGGGCGCAGTAGAGCCCGACAGAGCCCGACAGAGCCCGACAGGGCCCTACAGGGCCCGACAGAGCCCGACAGAGCCCAGTAGAGCCCGACAGAGCCCAGTAGAGCCCGACAGAGCCCGACAGAGCCCAGTAGAGCCCGACAGAGCCCAGTAGAGCCCGACAGAGCCCGACAGAGCCCGACAGGGCCCGACAGAGCCCGACAGAGCCCAGTAGAGCCCGACAGGGCCCGGCAGAGCCCTACAGAGCCCGACAGAGCCCGACAGAGCCCGACAGAGCCTGACTAGGGCCCGACAGGGCCCGACAGAGCCCGACAGAGACCGACAGGGCCCGACAGAGCCCGACAGAGCCCGACAGAGCCCGACAGGGCCCGACAGGGCCCGACAGAGCCCGAGATTGCCCAGTAGAGCCCGACAGAGCCCGACAGGGCCCGACAGGGCCCGACAGAGCCCAGTAGAGCCCGACAGAGCCCGACAGAGCCCGACAGGGCCCGACAGAGCCCGACAGAGCCCGACAGGGCCCGACAGGGCCCGACAGAGCCCGACAGAGCCCGACAGAGCCCAGTAGAGCCCGACAGAGCCCGACAGAGCCCGACAGAGCCCGACAGGGCCCAGTAGAGCCCGACAGAGCCCGACAGAGCCCGACAGAGCCCGACAGGGCCCGACAGGGCCCGACAGAGCCCGACAGAGCCCTACAGGGCCCAGTAGAGCCTGACAGAGCCCGACAGAGCTCGACAGAGCCCGACAAAGCCCGACAGGGCCCGACAGGGCCCGACAGAGCCCGACAGGGCCCGACAGAGCCCGACAGTGCCCGATAGAGCCCGACAGGGCCCAGTAGAGCCCGACAGAGCCCGACAGAGCCCGACAGGGCCCGACAGAGCCCGACAGAGCCCGACAGAGTCCGACAGAGCCCGACAGAGCCCGACAGGGCCCGACAGGGCCCGACAGAGCCCGACAGGGCCCGACAGGGCCCGACAGGGCCCAGTAGAGCCCGACAGAGCCCGACAGGGCCCGACAGAGCCCGACAGAGCCCGACAGAGCCCGACAGGGCCCGACAGAGCCCAGTAGAGCCCGACAGAGCCCGACAGAGCCCGACAGAGAGCGACAGAGCCCGACAGAGCCCAGTAGAGCCCGACAGAGCCCAACAGAGCCCGACAGAGCCCGACAGGGCCCAGTAGAGCCCGACAGAGCCCGACAGAGCCCGACAGGGCCCGACAGAGCCCGACAGAGCCCAGTAGAGCTCGACAGAGCCCGACAGAGCCCGACAGGGCCCGACAGAGCCCGACAGAGCCCAGTAGAGCTCGACAGAGCCCGACAGAGCCCGACAGGGCCCGACAGGGCCCAGTAGAGCCCGACAGAGCCCGACAGAGCCCGACAGGGCCCGACAGGGCCCGACAGAGCCCGACAGAGCCCGACAGGGCCCGACAGGGCCCGACAGAGCCCGACAGAGCCCAGTAGAGCCCGACAGAGCCCGACAGAGCCCGACAGAGCCCGACAGGGCCCGACAGGGCCCGACAGAGCCCGACAGAGCCCGACAGGGCCCAGTAGAGCCTGACAGAGCCCGACAGAGCTCGACAGAGCCCGACAAAGCCCGACAGGGCCCGACAGGGCCCGACAGAGCCCGACAGGGCCCGACAGAGCCCGACAGTGCCCGATAGAGCCCGACAGGGCCCAGTAGAGCCTGACAGAGCCCGACAGAGCCCGACAGAGTCCGACAGGGCCCGACAGAGCCCGACAGGGCCCGACAGAGCCCGACAGAGCCCAGTAGAGCCCGACAGAGCCCGACAGAGCCCGACAGGGCCCGACAGGGCCCGACAGAGCCCGACAGGGCCCGACAGGGCCCGACAGTGCCCAGTAGAGCCCGACAGAGCCCGACAGGGCCCGACAGAGCCCGACAGAGCCCGACAGAGCCCGACAGGGCCCGACAGGGCCCGACAGAGCCCAGTAGAGCCCGACAGAGCCCGACAGAGCCCGACAGATCCCGACAGAGCCCGACAGAGCCCGACAGGGCCCGACAGAGCCCGACAGAGCCCGACAGAGCCCGACAGGGCCCGACAGAGCCCGACAGGGCCCGACAGACCCCGACAGAGCCCAGTAGAGCCCGACAGAGCCCGACAGAGCCCGACAGGGCCCGACAGGGCGCAGTAGAGCCCGACAGAGCCCGACAGAGCCCGACAGGGCCCTACAGGGCCCGACAGAGCCCGACAGAGCCCAGTAGAGCCCGACAGAGCCCAGTAGAGCCCGACAGAGCCCGACAGAGCCCGACAGAGCCCGACAGGGCCCGACAGAGCCCGACAGAGCCCAGTAGAGCCCGACAGGGCCCGACAGAGCCCTACAGAGCCCGACAGAGCCCGACAGAGCCCGACAGAGCCTGACAGGGCCCGACAGGGCCCGACAGAGCCCGACAGAGACCGACAGGGCCCGACAGAGCCCGACAGAGCCCGACAGGGCCCGACAGGGCCCGAAAGGGCCCGACAGAGCCCGACAGGGCCCAGTAGAGCCCGACAGAGCCCGACAGGGCCCGACAGGGCCCGACAGAGCCCAGTAGAGCCCGACAGAGCCCGACAGAGCCCGACAGGGCCCGACAGAGCCCGACAGAGCCCGACAGAGCCCGACAAAGCCCGACAGGGCCCGACAGGACCCGACAGAGCCTGACAGGGCCCGACAGAGCCCGACAGAGCCCGACAGAGCCGGACAGGGCCCGACAGAGCCCGACAGAGCCCGACAGAGCCCGACAGGGCGCGACAGAGCCCGACAGAGCCCAGTAGAGCTCGACAGAGCCCGACAGAGCCCGACAGGGCCCGACAGGGCCCAGTAGAGCCCGACAGAGCCCGACAGAGCCCGACAGGGCCCGACAGGGCCCGACAGAGCCCGACAGAGCCCGACAGGGCCCGACAGGGCCCGACAGAGCCCGACAGAGCCCAGTAGAGCCCGACAGAGCCCGACAGAGCCCGACAGAGCCCGACAGGGCCCAGTAGAGCCCGACAGAGCCCGACAGAGCCCGACAGAGCCCGACAGGGCCCGACAGGGCCCGACAGAGCCCGACAGAGCCCGACAGGGCCCAGTAGAGCCTGACAGAGCCCGACAGAGCTCGACAGAGCCCGACAGCCCGACAGAGCCCGACAGAGCCCGACAGAGCCCGACAGGGCCCGACAGAGCCCGACAGGGCCCGACAGAGCCCGACAGTGCCCGATAGAGCCCGACAGGGCCCAGTAGAGCCTGAAAGAGCCCGACAGAGCCCGACAGAGTCCGACAGGGCCCGACAGAGCCCGACAGGGCCCGACAGAGCCCGACAGAGCCCAGTAGAGCCCGACAGAGCCCGACAGAGCCCGACAGGGCCCGACAGGGCCCGACAGAGCCCGACAGGGCCCGACAGGGCCCGACAGTGCCCAGTAGAGCCCGACAGAGCCCGACAGGGCCCGACAGAGCCCGACAGAGCCCGACAGAGCCCGACAGGGCCCGACAGAGCCCAGTAGAGCCCGACAGAGCCCGACAGAGCCCGACAGATCCCGACAGAGCCCGACAGAGCCCGACAGAGCCCGACAGAGCCCGACAGGGCCCGACAGAGCCCGACAGGGCCCGACAGAGCCCGACAGGGCCCGACAGACCCCGACAGAGCCCAGTAGAGCCCGACAGGGCCCGACAGAGCCCGACAGAGCCCGACAGAGCCCGACAGAGCCCGACAGAGCCCAGTAGAGCCCGACAGAGCCCGACAGAGCCCGACAGGGCCCGACAGGGCGCAGTAGAGCCCGACAGAGCCCGACAGAGCCCGACAGGGCCCTACAGGGCCCGACAGAGCCCGACAGAGCCCAGTAGAGCCCGACAGAGCCCAGTAGAGCCCGACAGAGCCCGACAGAGCCCGACAGGGCCCGACAGAGCCCGACAGAGCCCAGTAGAGCCCGACAGAGCCCGACAGAGCCCGACAGAGCCCAACAGAGCCTGACAGGGCCCGACAGGGCCCGACAGAGCCCGACAGAGCCCGACAGGGCCCGACAGGGCCCGACAGAGCCCGACAGGGCCCGAAAGAGCCCGACAGTGCCCGATAGAGCCCGACAGGGCCCAGTAGAGCCTGACAGAGCCCGACAGAGCCCGACAGAGTCCGACAGGGCCCGACAGAGCCCGACAGGGCCCGACAGAGCCCGACAGAGCCCAGTAGAGCCCGACAGAGCCCGACAGGGCCCGACAGGGCCCGACAGAGCCCGACAGAGCCCGACAGGGCCCGACAGGTCTTGACAGAGCCCGACAGAGCCCAGTAGAGCCCGACAGAGCCCGACAGAGCCCGACAGATCCCGACAGAGCCCGACAGAGCCCGACAGGGCCCGACAGAGCCCGACAGAGCCCAGTAGAGCCCGACAGAGCCCGACAGGGCCCGACAGAGCCCGACAGGGCCCGACAGAGCCCGACAGAGCCCAGTAGAGCCCGACAGAGCCCGACAGAGCCCGACAGGGCCCGACAGGGCGCAGTAGAGCCCGACAGAGCCCGACAGAGCCCGACAGGGCCCTACAGGGCCCGACAGAGCCCGACAGAGCCCAGTAGAGCCCGACAGAGCCCAGTAGAGCCCGACAGAGCCCGACAGAGCCCGACAGAGCCCGACAGAGCCCGACAGAGCCCAGTAGAGCCCGACAGGGCCCGACAGAGCCCTACAGAGCCCGACAGAGCCCGACAGAGCCCGACAGAGCCTGACAGGGCCCGACAGGGCCCGACAGAGCCCGACAGAGACCGACAGGGCCCGACAGAGCCCGACAGAGCCCGACAGAGCCCGACAGGGCCCGACAGAGCCCGACAGAGCCCAGTAGAGCCCGACAGGGCCCGACAGAGCCCTACAGAGCCCGACAGAGCCCGACAGAGCCCGACAGAGCCTGACAGGGCCCGACAGGGCCCGACAGAGCCCGACAGAGACCGACAGGGCCCGACAGAGCCCGACAGAGCCCGACAGAGCCCGACAGGGCCCGACAGAGCCCGAGAGGGCCCAGTAGAGCCCGACAGAGCCCGACAGGGCCCGACAGGGCCCGACAGAGCCCAGTAGAGCCCGACAGAGCCCGACAGAGCCCGACAGGGCCCGACAGAGCCCGACAGAGCCCGACAGGGCCCGACAGAGCCCGACAGAGCCCGACAGGGCCCAGTAGAGCCCGACAGAGCCCGACAGAGCCCGACAGAGCCCGACAAAGCCCGACAGGGCCCGACAGGACCCGACAGAGCCTGACAGGGCCCGACAGAGCCCGACAGAGCCCGACAGAGCCGGACAGGGCCCGACAGAGCCCGACAGAGCCCGACAGGGCCCAGTAGAGCCCGACAGAGCCCGACAGAGCCCGACAGGGCCCGACAGAGCCCGACAGGGCCCGACAGAGCCCAACAGGGCCCAGTAGAGCCCGACAGAGCCCGACAGAGCCCGACAGGGCCCGACAGAGCCCGACAGGGCCCGACAGAGCCCGACAGAGCCCAGTAGAGCTCGACAGAGCCCGACAGAACCTGACAGAGCCCGACAGAGCCCAGTAGAGCCTGACAGAGCCCGACAGAGCCCGACAGAGCTCGACAGGGCCCGACAGGGCCCGACAGAGCCCGACAGGGCCCGACAGAGCCCGACAGAGCCCGACAGGGCCCGACAGGGCCCAGTAGAGCCCGACAGAGCCCGACAGAGCCCGACAGAGCCCGACAGGGCCCAGTAGAGCCCGACAGAGAACGACAGAGCCCGACAGAGCCGGACAGGGCCCGACAGAGCCCGACAGGGCCCAGTAGAGCCTCACAGAGCCCGACAGAGCTCGACAAAGCCCGACAAAGCCCGACAGGGCCCGACAGAGCCCGACAGGGCCCGAAAGAGCCCGACAGTGCCCGATAGAGCCCGACAGGGCCCAGTAGAGCCTGACAGAGCCCGACAGAGCCCGACAGAGTCCGACAGGGCCCGACAGAGCCCGACATGGCCCGACAGAGCCCGACAGAGCCCAGTAGAGCCCGACAGAGCCCGACAGAGCCCGACAGAGCCCGACAGAGCCTGACAGGGCCCGATAGAGCCCGACAGGGCCCGACAGAGCCCGACAGAGCCTGACAGAGCCCGATAGAGCCCGACAAAGCCCGACAAAGCCCGACAGGGCCCGACAGGGCCCGACAGAGCCTGACAGGGCCCGATAGAGCCTGACAGGGCCCGACAGAGCCCGACAGAGCCCGACAGGGCACGACAGAGCCCGACAGAGCCCGACAGGGCCCGACAGAGCCCGACAGGGCCCGACAGAGCCCGACAGAGCCTGACAGAGCCCGACAGAGCCCGACAGGGCCCGACAGGGCCCGACAGAGCCCGACAGAGCCTGACAGAGCCCGACAGAGCCCGACAGGGCCCGACAGTGCCCAGTAGAGCCCGAGAGAGCCCAGTAGAGCCCAATAGAGCCCAACAGAGCCCGACAGAGCCCGACAGGGCCCGACAGGGCCCGACAGGGCCCAGTAGAGCCCGACAGAGCCCGACAGGGCCCGACAGAGCCCGACAGAGCCCGACAGGGCCCAGTAGAGCCCGACAGAGCCCGACAGAGCCCGACAGAGCCCGACAGGGCCCGACAGAGCCCGACAGAGCCTGACAGGGCCCAGTAGAGCCCGACAGAGCCCGACAGAGCCCGACAGAGCCCGACAGAGCCCAGTAGAGCCCGACAGAGCCCGACAGAGCCCGACAGGTTCCGACAGAGCCGGACAGAGCCCGACAGGGCCCGACAGGGCCCGACAGAGCCCGACAGAGCCCGACAGAGCCCAGTAGAGCCCGACAGAGCCCGACAGAACCCAGTAGAGGCCGACAGAGCCCGACAGGGCCCGACAGGGCCCGACAGGGGCCAGTAGAGCCCGACAGAGCCCGACAGAGCCCAGTAGAGCCCAGTAGAGCCCGACAGAGCCCGACAGAGCCCGACAGAGCCCGACAGGGCCCGACAGAGCCCGACAGAGCCCGACAGGGCCCGACAGGGCCCGACAGAGCCCGACAGGGCCCGACAGAGCCCGACAGGGCCCAGTAGAGCCCGAAAGAGCCCGACATAGCCCAATAGAGCCCGACAGAGCCCGACAGGGCCCGATAGGGCCCGACAGGGCCCAGTAGAGCCCGACAGAGCCCGACAGAGCCTGACAGAGCCCGACAGGGCCCGACAGGGCCCGACAGAGCCCGACAGAGCCCGACAGGGCCCAGTAGAGCCCGACAGAGCCCGACAGAGCCCGACAGAGCCCGACAGGGCCCAGTAGAGCCCGACAGAGCCCGACAGAGCCCGACAGAGCCCGACAGGGCCCGACAGGGCCCGACAGAGCCCGACAGGGCCCGACAGGGCCCAGTAGAGCCCGATAGAGCCCGACAGAGCCCGACAGAGCCCGACAGGGCCCGACAGAGCCCGACAGAGCCCGACAGAGCCCGACAGAGCCCGACAGGGCCCGACAGAGCCCGACAGAGCCCGACAGGGCCCGACAGAGCCCGACAGGGCCCGACTGGGCCCAGTAGAGCCCGACAGAGCCCGACAGAGCCCGACAGAGCCCGACAGGGCCCGACAGGGCCCGACAGAGCCCGACAGAGCCCGACAGGGCCCCACAGAGCCCGACAGAGCCCGACAGGGCCCAGTAGATCCCGACAGAGCCCGACAGAGCCCGACAGAGCCCGACAGAGCCCAGTAGAGCCCGACAGAGCCCGACAGAGCCCGACAGGGCCCGACAGGGCCCGACAGAGCCCGACAGAGCCCGACAGAGCCCGACAGGGCCCAGTAGAGCCCGACAGAGCCCGACAGAGCCCGACAGAGCCCGACAGAGCCCAGTAGAGCCCGACAGAGCCCGACAGAGCCCGACAGGGCCCGACAGGGCCCGACAGAGCCTGACAGAGCCCGACAGGGCCCGACAGGGCCCGACAGAGCCCAGTAGAGCCCGACAGAGCCCGACAGAGCCCGACAGAGCCCGACAGGGCCAGACAGGGCCCGACAGGGCCCAGTAGAGCCCGACAGAGCCCGACAGAGCCCGACAGAGCCCGACAGGGCCCGACAGAGCCCGACAGGGCCCGACAGGGCACGACAGAGCCCGACAGAGCCCGACAGGGCCCGACAGAGCCCGACAGAGCCCGACAGAGCCCGACAGAACCCGACAGAGCCCGACAGAGCCCAGTAGAGCCCAGTAGAGCCCGACAGAGGCCGACAGAGCCCGACAGAGCCCGACAGGGCCCGACAGGGCCCAGTAGAGCCCGACAGAGCCCGACAGAGCCCGACAGAGCCCGACAGAGCCCGACAGGGCCCAGTAGAGCCCGACAGAGCCCGACAGAGCCCGACAGAGCCCGACAGGGCCCAGTAGAGCCCGACAGAGCCAGACAGAGCCCGACAGAGCCCGACAGGGCCCGACAGGGCCCGACAGGGCCCAGTAGAGCCCGATAGAGCCCGACAGAGCCGGACAGAGCCCGACAGGGCCCGACAGAGCCCGACAGAGCCCGACAGGGCCCGACAGGGCCCGACAGGGCCCGACAGAGCCCGACAGGGCCCGATAGAGCCCGACAGGGCCCGACAGGGCCCGACAGAGCCCGACAGGGCACGACAGAGCCCGACAGAGCCCGACAGAGCCTGACAGAGCCCGACAGAGCCCGACAGGGCCCGACAGGGCCCGACAGGGCCCAGTAGAGCCCGACAGAGCCCGACAGGGCCCGACAGAGCCCGACAGAGTCCGACAGGGCCCAGTAGAGCCCGACAGAGCCCGACAGAGCCCGACAGAGCCCGACAGGGCCCGACAGAGCCCGACAGAGCCCGACAGGGCCCGACAGGGCCCGACAGAGCCCGACAGAGCCCGACAGAACCCGACAGAGCCCGACAGAGCCCGACAGGGCCCGACAGGGCCCGACAGAGCCCGACAGGGCCCAGTAGAGCCTAACAGAGCCCGACAGAGCCCAGTAGAGCCCAGTAGAGCCCGACAGAGCCCGACAGAGCCCGACAGAGCCCGACAGAACCCGACAGAGCCCGACAGAGCCCGACAGGGCCCGACAGGGCCCGACAGAGCCCGACAGGGCCCAGTAGAGCCCGACAGAGCCCGACAGAGCCCAGTAGAGCCCAGTAGAGCCCGACAGAGCCCGACAGAGCCCGACAGAGCCCGACAGGGCCCGAAAGGTCTCGACAGGGCCCAGTAGAGCCCGATAGAGCCCGACAGAGCCCGACAGAGCCCGACAGGGCCCGACAGGGCCCGACAGAGCCCGACAGAGACCGACAGAGCCCGACAGGGCCCGACAGGGCCCGACAGGGCCCGACAGAGCCCGACAGGGCCCGATAGAGCCCGACAAGGCCCGACAGAGCCCGACAGAGCCCGACAGGGTACGACAGAGCCCGACAGAGCCCGACAGAGCCCAGTAGAGCCCGACAGAGCCCGACAGGGCCCGACAGAGCCCAGTAGAGCCCGACAGAGCCGAGAGGGCCCGACAGAGCCCGACAGAGCCCGACAGAGCCCGACAGAGCGCGACAGGGCCCGACAGAGCTCGACAGAGCCCGACAGAGCCCGACAGGGCCCAGTAGAGCCCGACAGATCCCGACAGAGCCCGACAGAACCCGACAGGGCCCAGTAGAGCCCGACAGAGCCCGACAGAGCCCGACAGAGCCCGACAGAGCCCGACAGCGCCCGACAGGGCCCAGTAGAGCCCGACAGAGCCCGACAGAGCCCGACAGAGCCCGACAGAGCCCGACAGGGCCCGACAGGGCCCAGTAGAGCCCGACAGAGCCCGACAAGGCCCGACAGAGCCCGACAGAGCCCGACAGAGCCCGACAGGGCCCGACAGGGCCCAGTAGAGCCCGATAGAGCCCGACAGAGCCCGACAGGGCCCGACAGGGCCCGACAGAGCCCGACAGAGCCCGACAGGGCCCGACAGGGCCCGACAGAGCCCGACAGGGCCCGACAGAGCCCGACAGAGCCCGACAGAGCCCGACAGGGCCCGACAGAGCCCGACAGAGCCCGACAGGGCCCAGTAGAGCCCGACAGAGCCCGACAGAGCCCGACAGAGCCCGACAGAGCCCAGTAGAGCCCGACAGAGCCCGACAGAGCCCGACAGAGCCCGACAGGGCCCGACAGAGCCCGACAGGGCCCGACAGGGCCCGACAGAGCCCGACAGAGCCCGACAGAGCCCGACAGGGCCCAGTAGAGCCCGACAGAGCCCGACAGAGCCCGACAGAGCCCAGTAGAGCCCGACAGAGCCCGACAGAGCCCGACAGAGCCCAGTAGAGCCCGACAGAGCCCGACAGGGCCCGACAGGGCCCGACAGGGGCCAGTAGAGCCCGACAGAGCCCGACAGAGCCCGACAGGGCCCGACAGAGCCCGACAGAGCCCGACAGGGCCCGACAGGGCCCGACAGAGCCCGACAGGGCCCGACAGGGCCCGACAGAGCCCGACAGGGCCCGGTAGAGCCCGACAGGGCCCGACAGGGCCCGACAGAGCCCAGTAGAGCCCAGTAGAGCCCGACAGGGCCCGATAGGGCCCGACAGGGCCCAGTAGAGCCCGACAGAGCCCGACAGAGCCCGACAGAGCCCAGTAGAGCCCGACAGAGCCCGACAGAGCCCGACAGAGCCCGACAGGGCCCGACAGAGCCCGACAGGGCCCGACAGGGCCCGACAGAGCCCGACAGGGCCCAGTAGAGCCCGACAGAGCCCGACAGAACCCAGTAGAGCCCAGTAGAGCCCGACAGAGCCCGACAGAGCCCGACAGAGCCCGACAGGGCCCGAAAGGTCTCGACAGGGCCCAGTAGAGCCCGATAGAGCCCGACAGAGCCCGACAGAGCCCGACAGGGCCCGACAGAGCCCGACAGAGCCCGACAGGGCCCGACAGGGCCCGACAGGGCCCGACAGAGCCCGACAGGGCCCGATAGAGCCCGACAGGGCCCGACAGAGCCCGACAGAGCCCGACAGGGTACGACAGAGCCCGACAGAGCCCGACAGAGCCCAGTAGAGCCCGACAGAGCCCGACAGAGCCCGACAGAGCCCAGTAGAGCCCGACAGAGTCGAGAGGGCCCGACAGAGCCCGACAGAGCCCGACAGAGCCCGACAGAGCGCGACAGGGCCCGACAGAGCCCGACAGAGCCCGACAGAGCCCGACAGGGCCCAGTAGAGCCCGACAGATCCCGACAGAGCCCGACAGAACCCGACAGGGCCCAGTAGAGCCCGACAGAGCCCGACAGAGCCCGAGAGAGCCCGACAGGGCCCGACAGAGCCCGACAGAGCCCGACAGAGCCCGACAGCGCCCGACAGGGCCCAGTAGAGCCCGACAGAGCCCGACAGAGCCCGACAGAGCCCGACAGGGCCCGACAGGGCCCAGTAGAGCCCGACAGAGCCCGACAAGGCCCGACAGAGCCCGACAGAGCCCGACAGAGCCCGACAGGGCCCGACAGGGCCCAGTAGAGCCCGATAGAGCCCGACAGGGCCCGGTAGAGCCCGACAGGGCCCGACAGGGCCCGACAGAGCCCAGTAGAGCCCAGTAGAGCCCGACAGGGCCCGATAGGGCCCGACAGGGCCCAGTAGAGCCCGACAGAGCCCGACAGAGCCCGACAGAGCCCGACAGAGCCCAGTAGATCCCGACAGAGCCCGACAGAGCCCGACAGAGCCCGACAGGGCCCGACAGAGCCCGACAGGGCCCGACAGGGCCCGACAGAGCCCGACAGAGCCCGACAGGGCCCGACAGAGCCCGACAGGGCCCAGTAGAGCCCGACAGAGCCCGACAGAGCCCGACAGAGCCCAGTAGAGCCCGACAGAGCCCGACAGAGCCCGACAGAGCCCAGTAGAGCCCGACAGAGCCCGACAGGGCCCGACAGGGCCCGACAGGGGCCAGTAGAGCCCGACAGAGCCCGACAGAGCCCAGTAGAGCCCAGTAGAGCCCGACAGAGCCCGACAGGGCCCGACAGGGCCCGACAGAGCCCGACAGGGCCCGACAGGGCCCGACAGAGACCGACAGGGCCCGACAGGGCCCGACAGGGCCCAGTAGAGCCCGACAGGGCCCGACAGGGCCCGACAGAGCCCAGTAGAGCCCAGTAGAGCCCGACAGAGCCCGACAGAGCCCGACAGAGCCCGACAGGGCCCAGTAGAGCCCGACAGAGCCCGACAGAGCCCGACAGAGCCCGACAGGGCCCGACAGAGCCCTACAGGGCCCGACAGAGCCCAGTAGAGCCCGACAGAGCCCGACAGAGCCCGACAGGGCCCAACAGAGCCCGACAGAGCCCGACAGAGCCCGACAGAGCCCGACAGAGCCCAGTAGAGCCCGACAGAGCCCGACAGAGCCCGACAGAGCCCGACAGGGCCCGACAGAGCCCGACAGGGCCCGACAGGGCCCGACAGAGCCCGACAGAGCCCGACAGGACCCGACAGAGCCCGACAGGGCCCAGTAGAGCCCGACAGAGCCCGACAGAGCCCGACAGAGCCCGACAGAGCCCAGTAGAGCCCGACAGAGCCCGACAGAGCCCGACAGAGCCCAGTAGAGCCCGACAGAGCCCGACAGGGCCCGGTAGAGCCCGACAGGGCCCGACAGGGCCCGACAGAGCCCAGTAGAGCCCAGTAGAGCCCGACAGGGCCCGATAGGGCCCGACAGAGCCCGACAGAGCCCGACAGGGCCCAGTAGAGCCCGACAGAGCCCGACAGAGCCCAGTAGAGCCCAGTAGAGCCCGACAGAGCCCGACAGAGCCCGACAGAGCCCGACAGGGCCCGAAAGGTCTCGACAGGGCCCAGTAGAGCCCGATAGAGCCCGACAGAGCCCGACAGAGCCCGACAGGGCCCGACAGGGCCCGACAGAGCCCGACAGAGACCGACAGAGCCCGACAGGGCCCGACAGGGCCCGACAGGGCCCGACAGAGCCCGACAGGGCCCGATAGAGCCCGACAAGGCCCGACAGAGCCCGACAGAGCCCGACAGGGTACGACAGAGCCCGACAGAGCCCGACAGAGCCCAGTAGAGCCCGACAGAGCCCGACAGGGCCCGACAGAGCCCAGTAGAGCCCGACAGAGCCGAGAGGGCCCGACAGAGCCCGACAGAGCCCGACAGAGCCCGACAGAGCCCAGTAGAGCCCGACAGAGCCCGACAGAGCCCGACAGAGCCCGACAGGGCCCGACAGAGCCCGACAGGGCCCGACAGGGCCCGACAGAGCCCGACAGAGCCCGACAGGACCCGACAGAGCCCGACAGGGCCCAGTAGAGCCCGACAGAGCCCGACAGAGCCCGACAGAGCCCGACAGAGCCCAGTAGAGCCCGACAGAGCCCGACAGAGCCCGACAGAGCCCAGTAGAGCCCGACAGAGCCCGACAGGGCCCGACAGGGCCCGACAGGGGCCAGTAGAGCCCGACAGAGCCCGACAGAGCCCAGTAGAGCCCAGTAGAGCCCGACAGAGCCCGACAGAGCCCGACAGAGCCCGACAGGGCCCGACAGAGCCCGACAGAGCCCGACAGGGCCCGACAGGGCCCGACAGAGCCCGACAGGGCCCGACAGGGCCCGACAGGGCCCAGTAGAGCCCGAAAGAGCACGACAGAGCCCAGTAGAGCCCAGTAGAGCCCGACAGGGCCCGATAGGGCCCGACAGGGCCCAGTAGAGCCCGACAGAGCCCGACAGAGCCTGACAGAGCCCGACAGGGCCCGACAGGGCCCGACAGAGCCCGACAGAGCCCGACAGGGCCCAGTAGAGCCCGACAGAGCCCGACAGAGCCTGACAGAGCCCGACAGGGCCCGACAGGGCCCGACAGAGCCCGACAGAGCCCGACAGGGCCCAGTAGAGCCCGACAGAGCCCGACAGAGCCCGACAGAGCCCGACAGGGCCCGACAGGGCCCGACAGAGCCCGACAGAGCCCGACAGGGCCCGACAGGGCCCGACAGAGCCCGACAGAGCCCGACAGGGCCCGACAGGGCCCGACAGAGCCCGACAGGGCCCAACAGGGCCCGACAGAGCCCGACAGACCCCGACAGGGCCCGATAGAGCCCGACAGGGCCCGACAGAGCCCGACAGAGCCCGACAGGGTACGACAGAGCCCGACAGAGCCCGACAGAGCCCAGTAGAGCCCGACAGAGCCCGACAGAGCCCGACAGAGCCCAGTAGAGCCCGACAGAGCCGAGAGGGCCCGACAGAGCCCGACAGAGCCCGACAGAGCCCGACAGGGCCCGACAGAGCCCGACAGAGCCCGACAGAGCCCGACAGGGCCCAGTAGAGCCCGACAGAGCCCGACAGAGCCCGACAGAACCCGACAGGGCCCAGTAGAGCCCGACAGAGCCCGACAGAGCCCGACAGGGCCCGACAGAGCCCGACAGAGCCCGACAGAGCCCGACAGCGCCCGACAGGGCCCAGTAGAGCCCGACAGAGCCCGACAGAGCCCGACAGAGCCCGACAGAGCCCGACAGGGCCCGACAGGGCCCAGTAGAGCCCGACAGAGCCCGACAAGGACCGACAGAGCCCGACAGAGCCCGACAGAGCCCGACAGGGCCCAGTAGAGCCCGACAGAGCCCGACAGAGCCCGACAGAGCCCGACAGGGCCCGACAGAGCCCGACAGAGCCCGACAGGGCCCGACAGGGCCCGACAGAGCCCGACAGGGCCCGACAGAGCCCGACAGAGCCCGACAGAGCCCGACAGGGCCCGACAGAGCCCGACAGAGCCCGACAGGGCCCAGTAGAGCCCGACAGAGCCCGACAGAGCCCGACAGAGCCCAGTAGAGCCCGACAGAGCCCGACAGAGCCCGACAGAGCCCGACAGGGCCCGACAGAGCCCGACAGGGCCCGACAGGGCCCGACAGAGCCCGACAGAGCCCGACAGGGCCCGACAGAGCCCGACAGGGCCCAGTAGAGCCCGACAGAGCCCGACAGAGCCCAGTAGAGCCCGACAGAGCCCGACAGAGCCCGACAGAGCCCAGTAGAGCCCGACAGAGCCCGACAGGGCCCGACAGGGCCCGACAGGGGCCAGTAGAGCCCGACAGAGCCCGACAGAGCCCAGTAGAGCCCAGTAGAGCCCGAAAGAGCACGACAGAGCCCAGTAGAGCCCAGTAGAGCCCGACAGGGCCCGATAGGGCCCGACAGGGCCCAGTAGAGCCCGACAGAGCCCGACAGAGCCTGACAGAGCCCGACAGGGCCCGACAGGGCCCGACAGGGCCCGACAGGGCCCAGTAGAGCCCGATAGAGCCTGACAGAGCCCGACAGAGCCCGACAGGGCCCGACAGAGCCCGACAGAGCCCGACAGGGCCCGACAGGGCCCGACAGGGCCCGACAGAGCCCGACAGGGCCCGATAGAGCCCGACAGGGCCCGACAGAGCCCGACAGAGCCCGACAGGGCACGACAGAGCCCGACAGAGCCCGACAGAGCCTGACAGAGCCCGACAGAGCCCGACAGGGCCGACAGGGGCCCGACAGGGCCCAGTAGAGCCCGACAGAGCCCGACAGGGCCCGACAGGGCCCGACAGAGCCCGACAGGGCCCAGTAGAGCCCGACAGAGCCCGACAGAGCCCGACAGAGCCCGACAGAGCCCAGTAGAGCCCGACAGAGCCCGACAGAGCCCGACAGAGCCCAGTAGAGCCCGACAGAGCCCGACAGGGCCCGACAGGGCCCGACAGGGGCCAGTAGAGCCCGACAGAGCCCGACAGAGCCCAGTAGAGCCCAGTAGAGCCCGAGAGAGCCCGACAGAGCCCGACAGAGCCCGACAGGGCCCGACAGAGCCCGACAGAGCCCGACAGGGCCCGACAGGGCCCGACAGAGCCCGACAGGGCCCGACAGGGCCCGACAGGGCCCAGTAGAGCCCGACAGGGCCCGACAGGGCCCGACAGAGCCCAGTAGAGCCCAGTAGAGCCCGACAGGGCCCAGTAGAGCCCGACAGAGCCCGACAGAGCCTGACAGAGCCCGACAGGGCCCGACAGGGCCCGACAGAGCCCGACAGAGCCCGACAGGGCCCAGTAGAGCCGACAGAGCCCGACAGAGCCCGACAGAGCCCGGACAGGGCCCAGTAGCCCGACAGAGCCCGACAGAGCCCGACAGAGCCCGACAGGGCCCGACAGGGCCCGACAGAGCCCGACAGAGCCCGACAGGGCCCGACAGAGCCCGACAGGGCCCGACAGGGCCCGACAGAGCCCGACAGAGCCCGACAGGGCCCGACAGGGCCCGACAGAGCCCGACAGAGCCCGACAGGGCCCAGTAGAGCCCGACAGAGCCCGACAGAGCCCGACAGAGCCCGACAGAGCCCGACAGGGCCCAGTAGAGCCCGACAGAGCCCGACAGAGCCCGACAGAGCCCGACAGGGCCCGACAGGGCCCGACAGGGCCCAGTAGAGCCCGACTGAGCCCGACAGAGCCCGACAGAGCCCGACAGGGCCCGACAGAGCCCGACAGAGCCCGACAGGGCCCGACAGGGCCCGACAGGGCCCGACAGAGCCCGACAGGGCCCGATAGAGCCCGACAGGGCCCGACAGAGCCCGACAGAGCCCGACAGGGCACGACAGAGCCCGACAGAGCCCGACAGAGCCTGACAGAGCCCGACAGAGCCCGACAGGGCCCGACAGGGCCCGACAGGGCCCAGTAGAGCCCGACAGAGCCCGACAGGGCCCGACAGAGGCCCGACAGAGTCCGACAGGGCCCAGTAGAGCCCGGACAGAGCCCGACAGAGCCCGACAGAGCCCGACAGGGCCCGACAGAGCCTGACAGAGCCCGACAGGGCCCGACAGGGCCCGACAGAGCCCGACAGAGCCCGACAGAACCCGACAGAGCCCGACAGAGCCCGACAGGGCCCGACAGGGCCCGACAGGGCCCAGTAGAGCCCGACAGAGCCCGACAGAGCCCAGTAGAGCCCAGTAGAGCCCGACAGAGGCCGACAGAGCCCGACAGAGCCCGACAGAGCCCAGTAGATCCCGACAGAGCCCGACAGAGCCCGACAGAGCCCGACAGGGCCCGACAGAGCCCGACAGAGCCCGACAGAGCCCAGTAGATCCCGACAGAGCCCGACAGAGCCCGACAGAGCCCGACAGGCCCCGACAGAGCCCGACAGGGCCCAGTAGAGCCCGACAAAGCCCGACAGAGCCCGACAGAGCCCAGTAGAGCCCGACAGAGCCCGACAGAGCCCGACAGAGCCAGTAGAGCCCGACAGAGCCCGACAGGGCCCGACAGGGCCCGACAGGGGCCAGTAGAGCCCGACAGAGCCCGACAGAGCCCAGTAGAGCCCAGTAGAGCCCGACAGAGCCCGACAGGGCCCGACAGGGCCCGACAGAGCCCGACAGGGCCCGACAGGGCCCGACAGAGACCGACAGGGCCCGACAGGGCCCGACAGGGCCCAGTAGAGCCCGACAGGCCCGACAGGGCCCGACAGAGCCCAGTAGAGCCCAGTAGAGCCCGACAGAGCCCGACAGAGCCCGACAGAGCCCGACAGGGCCCAGTAGAGCCCGACAGAGCCCGACAGAGCCCGACAGAGCCCGACAGGGCCCGACAGGGCCCGACAGAGCCCGACAGAGCCCGACAGGGCCCGACAGAGCCCTACAGGCCCGACAGGGCCCGACAGAGCCCGACAGAGCCCGACAGGGCCCGACAGGGCCCGACAGAGCCCGACAGAGCCCGACAGGGCCCAGTAGAGCCCGACAGAGCCCGACAGAGCCCGACAGAGCCCGACAGGGCCCGACAGAGCCCGACAGAGCCGACAGGGCCCAGTAGAGCCCGACAGAGCCCGACAGAGCCCGACAGAGCCCGACAGGGCCCGACAGGGCCCAGTAGAGCCCGACTGAGCCCGACAGAGCCCGACAGAGCCCGACAGGGCCCGACAGAGCCCGACAGAGCCCGACAGGGCCCGACAGGGCCCGACAGGGCCCGACAGAGCCCGACAGGGCCCGATAGAGCCCCGACAGGGCCCGACAGAGCCCGACAGGGCACGACAGAGCCCGACAGAGCCCGACAGAGCCTGACAGAGCCCGACAGAGCCCGACAGGGCCCGACAGGGCCCGACAGGGCCCAGTAGAGCCCGACAGAGCCCGACAGGGCCCGACAGAGCCCGACAGAGTCCGACAGGGCCCAGTAGAGACCGACAGAGCCCGACAGAGCCCGACAGAGCCCGACAGGGCCCGACAGAGCCCGGACAGAGCCCGACAGGGCCCGACAGGGCCCGACAGAGCCTGACAGAGCCCGACAGAACCCGACAGAGCCCCGACAGAGCCCGACAGGGCCCGACAGGGCCCGACAGAGCCCGACAGGGCCCAGTAGAGCCCGACAGAGCCCGACAGAGCCCAGTAGAGCCCAGTAGAGCCCGACAGAGCCCGACAGAGCCCGACAGAGCCCGACAGAACCCGACAGAGCCCGACAGAGACCAGTTGAGCCCGACAGAGCCCGACAGAGCCCGACAGAGCCCGACAGGGCCCGACAGGGCCCAGTAGAGCCCGACAGAGCCCGACAGAGCCCGACAGAGCCCGACAGAGCCCAGTAGAGCCCGACAGAGCCCGACAGAGCCCGACAGAGCCCGACAGGGCCCAGTAGAGCCGACAGAGCCCGACAGGGCCCGACAGAGCCCGACAGAGCCCGACAGGGCCCAGTAGAGCCCAGTAGAGCCCGACAGAGCCCAGTAGAGCCCGACAGAGCCCGACAGAGCCCGACAGAGCCCGACAGGGCCCGACAGAGCCCGACAGGGCCCGACAGGGCCCGACAGAGGCCCGACAGAGCCCGACAGGACCCGACAGAGCCCGACAGGGCCCAGTAGAGCCCGACAGAGCCCGACAGAGCCCGACAGAGCCCGACAGAGCCCCAGTAGAGCCCGACAGAGCCCGACAGAGCCCGACAGAGCCCAGTAGAGCCCGACAGAGCCCGACAGGGCCCGACAGGGCCCGACAGGGGCCAGTAGAGCCCGACAGAGCCCGACAGAGCCCAGTAGAGCCCAGTAGAGCCCGACAGAGCCCGACAGAGCCCGACAGAGCCCGACAGGGCCCGACAGAGCCCGACAGGGCCCGACAGGGCCCGACAGAGCCCGACAGGGCCCGACAGGGCCCGACAGGGCCCAGTAGAGCCCGAAAGAGCACGACAGAGCCCAGTAGAGCCCAGTAGAGCCCGGACAGGGCCCGATAGGGCCCGACAGGGCCCAGTAGAGCCCGACAGAGCCCCGACAGAGCCTGACAGAGCCCGACAGGGCCCGACAGGGCCCGACAGAGCCCGACAGAGCCCGACAGGGCCCAGTAGAGCCCGACCAGAGCCCGACAGAGCCTGACAGAGCCCGACAGGGCCCGACAGGGCCGACAGAGCCCGACAGAGCCCGACAGGGCCCAGTAGAGCCCGACAGAGCCGACAGACAGAGCCCCGACAGAGCCCGACAGGGCCCGACAGGGCCCGACAGAGCCCGACAGAGCCCGACAGGGCCCGACAGGGCCCGACAGAGCCCGACAGGGCCCGACAGGGCCCGATAGAGCCCGACAGGGCCCGACAGAGCCCGACAGAGCCCGACAGGGTACGACAGAGCCCGACAGAGCCCGACAGAGCCCCAGTAGAGCCCGACAGAGCCCGACAGAGCCCGACAGAGCCCAGTAGAGCCCGACAGAGCCGAGAGGGCCCGACAGAGCCCGACAGAGCCCGACAGAGCCCGACAGGGCCCGACAGAGCCCGACAGAGCCCGACAGAGCCCGACAGGGCCCAGTAGAGCCCGACAGAGCCCGACAGAGCCCGACAGGCCCGACAGAGCCCGACAGAGCCCGACAGAGCCCGACAGCGCCCGACAGGGCCCAGTAGAGCCCGGACAGAGCCCGACAGAGCCCGACAGAGCCCGACAGAGCCCGACAGGGCCCGACAGGGCCCAGTAGAGCCCGACAGAGCCCGACAAGGCCCGACAGAGCCCGACAGAGCCCGACAGAGCCCGACAGGGCCCAGTAGAGCCCGACAGAGCCCGACAGAGCCCGACAGAGCCCGACAGGGCCCGACAGAGCCCGACAGAGCCCGACAGGGCCCGACAGGGCCCGACAGAGCCCGACAGGGCCCGACAGAGCCCGACAGAGCCCGACAGGCCCGACAGAGCCCGACAGAGCCCGACAGGGCCCAGTAGAGCCCGACAGAGCCCGACAGAGCCCGACAGAGCCCAGTAGAGCCCGACAGAGCCCGACAGAGCCCGACAGAGCCCGACAGGGCCCGACAGAGCCCGACAGGGCCCGATAGGGCCCGACAGAGCCCGACAGAGCCCGACAGGGCCCGACAGAGCCCGACAGGGCCCAGTAGAGCCCGACAGAGCCCGACAGAGCCCAGTAGAGCCCGACAGAGCCCGACAGAGCCCGACAGAGCCCAGTAGAGCCGACAGAGCCCGACAGGGCCCGACAGGCCCGGACAGGGGCCAGTAGAGCCCGACAGAGCCCGACAGAGCCCAGTAGAGCCCCAGTAGAGCCCGACAGAGCCGACAGAGCCCGACAGAGCCCGACAGGGCCCGACAGAGCCCGACAGAGCCCGACAGGGCCCGACAGGGCCCGACAGGGCCCGACAGGGCCCAGTAGAGCCCGAAAGAGAACGACAGAGCCCAGTAGAGTCCAGTAGAGCCCGACAGGGCCCGATAGGGCCCGACAGGGCCTAGTAGAGCCCGACAGAGCCCGACAGAGCCTGACAGAGCCCGACAGGGCCCGACAGGCCCGACAGGGCCCGACAGGGCCCAGTAGAGCCCGATAGAGCCCGACAGAGCCCGACAGAGCCCGACAGGGCCCGACAGAGCCCGACAGAGCCCGACAGGCCCGACAGGGCCCGACAGGGCCCGACAGAGCCCGACAGGGCCCGATACAGCCCGACAGGGCCCGACAGAGCCCGACAGAGCCCGACAGGGCACGACAGAGCCCGACAGAGCCCGACAGAGCCTGACAGAGCCCGACAGAGCCCGACAGGGCCCGACAGGGCCCGACAGGGCCCAGTAGAGCCCGACAGAGCCCGACAGGGCCCGACAGGGCCCGACAGAGCCCGACAGGGGCCCAGTAGAGCCCGACAGAGCCCGACAGAGCCCGACAGAGCCCGACAGAGCCCAGTAGAGCCCGACAGAGCCCGACAGAGCCCAGTAGAGCCCGACAGAGCCCGACAGGGCCCGACAGGGCCCGACAGGGGCCAGTAGAGCCGACAGAGCCCGACAGAGCCCAGTAGAGCCCAGTAGAGCCTGACAGAGCCCGTCAGAGCCCGACAGAGCCCGACAGGGCCCGACAGAGCCCGACAGGGCCCGACAGAGCCCGACAGAGCCGACAGGGCCCGACAGGGCCCGACAGAGCCCGACAGGGCCCGACAGGGCCCGACAGGCCCCAGTAGAGCCCGACAGGGCCCGACAGGGCCCGACAGAGCCCAGTAGAGCCCAGTAGAGCCCGACAGGGCCCGATAGGGCCCGACAGGGCCCAGTAGAGCCCGACAGAGCCCGACAGAGCCCGACAGGGCCCGACAGAGCCCGACAGAGCCCGACAGGGCCCAGTAGAGCCCGACAGAGCCCGACAGAGCCCGACAGAGCCCGACAGGGCCCAGTAGAGCCCGACAGAGCCCGACAGAGCCCGACAGAGCCCGACAGGGCCCGACAGGGCCCGACAGAGCCCGACAGGGCCCGACAGAGCCCGACAGGCCCGACAGGGCCCGACAGAGCCCGACAGAGCCCGACAGGCCCGACAGGGCCCGACAGAGCCCGACAGAGCCCAGTAGAGCCCGACAGAGCCCGACAGAGACCGACAGAGCCCGACAGAGCCCGACAGGCCCAGTAGAGCCCCGACAGAGCCCGACAGAGCCCGACAGAGCCCGACAGGGCCCGACAGGGGCCGACAGGGCCCGACAGGGCCCAGTAGAGCCCGACTGAGCCCGACAGAGCCCGACAGGAGCCCGACAGGGCCCGACAGAGCCCGACAGAGCCCGACAGGGCCCGACAGGGCCCGACAGGGCCCGACAGAGCCCGACAGGGCCCGATAGAGCCCGACAGGGCCCGACAGAGCCCGACAGAGCCCGACAGGGCACGACAGAGCCCGACAGAGCCCGACAGAGCCTGACAGAGCCCGACAGAGCCCGACAGGGCCCGACAGGGCCCGACAGGGCCCAGTAGAGCCCGACAGAGCCCGACAGGCCCGACAGAGCCCGACAGAGTCCGACAGGGCCCAGTAGAGCCCGACAGAGCCCGACAGAGCCCGACAGAGCTCGACAGGGCCCGACAGAGCCCGACAGAGCCCGACAGGGCCCGACAGGGCCCGACAGAGCCCGACAGAGCCCGACAGAACCCGACAGAGCCCGACAGAGCCCGACAGGGCCCCGACAGAACCCGACAGAGCCCGACAGAGACCAGTTGAGCCCGACAGAGCCCGACAGAGCCCGACAGGAGCCCGACAGGGCCCGACAGGGCCCAGTAGAGCCCGACAGAGCCCGACAGAGCCCGACAGAGCCCGACAGAGCCCAGTAGAGCCCGACAGAGCCCGACAGAGCCCGACAGGGCCCAGTAGAGCCCGACAGAGCCCGACCAGGGGCCCGACAGAGCCCGACAGAGCCCGACAGGGCCCAGTAGAGCCCAGTAGAGCCCGACAGAGCCCAGTAGAGCCCGACAGAGCCCGACAGAGCCCTACAGAGCCCGACAGGCCCCGACAGGGCCCGACAGAGCCCGACAGGGCCCAACAGAGCCCGACAGAGCCCGACAGAGACCGACAGGGCCCGACAGGGCCCAGTAGAGCCCGACAGAGCCCGACAGAGGCCCGACAGGGCCCGACAGAGCCCGACAGGGCCCGACAGAGCCAGTAGAGCCCGACAGAGCCCGACAGAGCCCCGACAGAGCCCGACAGGGCCCGACAGGCCCAGTAGAGCCCGACAGAGCCCGACAGAGCCCTACAGGGCCCGACAGAGCCCGACAGAGCGCGACAGAGCCCGACAGGGCCCAGTAGAGCCCGACAGAGCCCGACAGAGCCCAGTAGAGCCCGACAGAGCCCGACAGAGCCCAGTGGAGCCCGACAGAGCCCGACAGGGCCCGACAGGGCCCGACAGGGGCCAGTAGAGCCCGACAGAGCCCGACAGAGCCCAGTAGAGCCAGTAGAGCCCGACAGAGCCCGACAGAGCCCGACAGAGCCCGACAGGGCCCGACAGAGCCCGACAGAGCCCGACAGGGCCCAGTAGAGCCCGACAGAGCACGACAGAGCCCAGTAGAGCCCAGTAGAGCCCGACAGGGCCCGATAGGGCCCGACAGGGCCCAGTAGAGCCCGACAGAGCCCGACAGAGCCTGACAGAGCCCGACAGGGCCCGACAGGGCCCGACAGAGCCCGACAGAGCCCGACAGGGCCCAGTAGAGCCCGACAGAGCCCGACAGAGCCCGACAGAGCCCGACAGGGCCCGACAGGGCCCGACAGAGCCGACAGAGCCCGACAGGGCCCGACAGGGCCCGACAAGAGCCCGACAGGGCCCGACAGGGCCCGACAGAGCCCGACAGGGCCCGACAGGGCCCGACAGAGCCCGACAGAGCCCGACAGGGCCCGATAGAGCCCGACAGGGCCCGACAGATCCCGACAGAGCCCGACAGGGCCCGACAGAGCCCGACAGAGCCCGACAGAGCCCAGTAGAGCCCGACAGAGCCCGACAGAGCCCGACAGAGCCCAGTAGAGCCCGACAGAGCCGAGAGGGCCCGACAGAGCCCGACAGAGCCCGACAGAGCCCGACAGGGCCCGACAGAGCCCGACAGAGCCCGACAGAGCCCGACAGGGCCCAGTAGAGCCCGACAGAGCCCGACAGAACCCGACAGGGCCCAGTAGAGCCCGACAGAGCCCGACAGAGCCCGACAGGGCCCGACAGAGCCCGACAGAGCCCGACAGAGCCCGACAGCGCCCGACAGGGCCCAGTAGAGCCCGACAGAGCCCGACAGAGCCCGACAGAGCCCGACAGAGCCCGACAGAGCCCGAGAGGGCCCGACAGAGCCCGACAGAGCCCGACAGGGCCCGACAGGGCCCGACAGAGCCCGACAGGGCCCGACAGAGCCCGACAGAGCCCGACAGAGCCCGACAGGGCCCGACAGAGCCCGACAGAGCCCGACAGGGCCCAGTAGAGCCCGACAGAGCCCGACAGAGCCCGACAGAGCCCAGTAGAGCCCGACAGAGCCCGACAGAGCCCGACAGAGCCCGACAGGGCCCGACAGAGCCCGGACAGGGCCCGACAGGGCCCGACAGAGCCCGACAGAGCCCGACAGGGCCCGACAGAGCCCGACAGGGCCCAGTAGAGCCCGACAGAGCCCGACAGAGCCCAGTAGAGCCCGACAGAGCCGACAGAGCCCGACAGAGCCCAGTAGAGCCCGACAGAGCCCGACAGGGCCCGACAGGGCCCGACAGGGGCCAGTAGAGCCCGACAGAGCCCGACAGAGCCCAGTAGAGCCCAGTAGAGCCCGACAGAGCCCGACAGAGCCCGACAGAGCCCGACAGGGCCCGACAGAGCCCGACAGAGCCCGACAGGGCCCGACAGGGCCCGACAGAGCCCGACAGGGCCCGACAGGACCCGACAGGGCCCAGTAGAGCCCGAAAGAGCACGACAGAGCCCAGTAGAGCCCAGTAGAGCCCGACAGGGCCCGATAGGGCCCGACAGGGCCCAGTAGAGCCCGACAGAGCCCGACAGAGCCTGACAGAGCCCGACAGGGGCCCGACAGGGCCCGACAGGCCCGACAGGGCCCAGTAGAGCCCGATAGAGCCCGACAGAGCCCGACAGAGCCCGACAGAGCCCGACAGGGCCCGACAGGGCCCGACAGGGCCCGAACAGAGCCCGACAGGGCCCGATAGAGCCGACAGGGCCCGACAGAGCCCGACAGAGCCCGACAGGGCACGACAGAGCCCGACAGAGCCCGACAGAGCCTGACAGAGCCCGACAGAGCCCGACAGGGCCCGACAGGGCCCGACAGGGCCCAGTAGAGCCCGACAGAGCCCGACAGGGCCCGACAGGGCCCGACAGAGCCCGACAGGGCCCAGTAGAGCTTGACAGAGCCCGACAGAGCCCGACAGAGCCCGACAGAGCCCAGTAGAGCCCGACAGAGCCGACAGAGCCCGACAGAGCCCAGTAGAGCCCGACAGAGCCCGACAGGGCCCGACAGGGCCCGACAGGGGCCAGTAGAGCCCGACAGAGCCCGACAGAGCCCAGTAGAGCCCAGTAGAGCCCGACAGAGCCCGACAGAGCCCGACAGAGCCCGACAGGGCCCGACAGAGCCCGACAGAGACCGACAGGGCCCGACAGGGCCCGACAGGGCCCGACAGGGCCCAGTAGAGCCCGACAGGGCCCGACAGGGCCCGACAGAGCCCAGTAGAGCCCAGTAGAGCCCGACAGGGCCCGATAGGGCCCGACAGGGCCCAGTAGAGCCCGACAGAGCCCGACAGAGCCTGACAGAGCCCGACAGGGCCCGACAGGGCCCGACAGAGCCCGACAGAGCCCGACAGGGCCCAGTAGAGCCCGACAGAGCCCGACAGAGCCCGACAGAGCCCGACAGGGCCCAGTAGAGCCCGACAGAGCCCGACAGAGCCCGACAGAGCCCGACAGGGCCCGACAGGGCCCGACAGAGCCCGACAGAGCCCGACAGGGCCCGACAGAGCCCGACAGGGCCCGACAGGGCCCGACAGAGCCCGGACAGAGCCCGACAGGGCCCGACAGGGCCCGACAGAGCCCGACAGAGCCCGACAGGGCCCAGTAGAGCCCGACAGAGCCCGACAGAGCCCGACAGAGCCCGACAGAGCCGACAGGGCCCAGTAGAGCCCGACAGAGCCCGACAGAGCCCGACAGAGCCCGACAGGGCCCGACAGGGCCCGACAGAGCCCGACAGAGTCCGACAGGGCCCAGTAGAGCCCGACAGAGCCCGACAGAGCCCCGACAGAGCTCGACAGGGCCCGACAGAGCCCGACAGAGCCCGACAGGGCCCTGTCGGCCTGTCGGGCTCTGTCGGGCTCTGTCGGGCCCTGTCGAGCTCTGTCGGGCTCTGTCGGGCTCTGTCGGGCTCTACTGGGCCCTGTCGGACTCTGTCGGGCTCTGTCGGGCCCTGTCGGGCCCTGTCGGGCTCTGTCGGGCTCTGTCGGGCTCTGTCGGGCTCTACTGGGCCCTGTCGGGCCTCTGTCGGGCTCTGTCGGGCTCTGTCGGGCTCTGTCGGGCTCTACTGGGCCCTGTCGGGCTCTGTCGGGCTCTGTCGGGCCCTGTCGGGCCCTGTCGGGCTCTGTCGGGCTCTGTCGGGCCCTGTCGGGCCCTGTCGGGCTCTGTCGGGCCCTGTCGGGCTCTGTCGGGCTCTGTCGGGCCCTGTCGGGCCCTGTCGGGCTCTGTCGGGCTCTGTCGGGCTCTGTCGGGCTCTACTGGGCCCTGTCGGGCTCTGTCGGGCTCTGTCGGGCTCTGTCGGGCTCTACTGGGCCCTGTCGGGCTCTGTCGGGCTCTGTCGGGCCCTGTCGGGCCCTGTCGGGCTCTGTCAGGCTCTGTCGGGCTCTGTCGGGCTCTACTGGGCCCTGTCGGGCCCTATCGGGCCCTGTCGGGCTCTACTGGGCTCTACTGGGCTCTGTCGGGCCCTGTCGGGCCCTGTCGGGCTCTACTGGGCCCTGTCGGGCCCTGTCGGGCCCTGTCGGGCCCTGTCGGTCTCTGTCGGGCTCTGTCGGGCCCTGTCGGGCTCTGTCGGGCTCTGTCGGGCTCTGTCGGGCTCTACTGGGCTCTACTGGGCTCTGTCGGGCTCTGTCGGGCTCTACTGGCCCCTGTCGGGCCCTGTCGGGCCCTGTCGGGCTCTGTCGGGCTCTACTGGGCTCTGTCGGGCTCTGTCGGGCTCTGTCGGGCTCTACTGGGCTCTGTCGGGCTCTGTCGGGCTCTGTCGGGCTCTGTCAAGCTCTACTGGGCCCTGTCGGGCTCTGTCGGGCCCTGTCGGGCCCTGTCGGGCTCTGTCGGGCTCTACTGGGCCCTGTCGGGCCCTGTCGGGCCCTGTCGGGCTCTGTCGGGCTCTGTCAGGCTCTGTCGGGCTCTGTCGGGCTCTGTCGTGCCCTGTCGGGCTCTGTCGGGCTCTGTCGGGCCCTGTCGGGCTCTATCGGGCCCTGTCGGGCTCTGTCGGGCCCTGTCGGGCCCTGTCGGGCCCTGTCGGGCTCTGTCGGGCTCTGTCGGGCTCTGTCGGGCTCTATCGGGCTCTACTGGGCCCTGTCGGGCCCTGTCGGGCCCTGTCGGGCCCTGTCGGGCTCTGTCAGGCTCTGTCGGGCTCTGTCGGGCTCTACTGGGCCCTGTCGGGCCCTATCGGGCCCTGTCGGGCTCTACTGGGCTCTACTGGGCTCTGTCGTGCTCTTTCGGGCTCTACTGGGCCCTGTCGGGTCCTGTCGGGCCCTGTCGGGCTCTGTCGGGCCCTGTCGGGCCCTGTCGGGCTCTGTCGGGCTCTGTCGGGCCCTGTCGGGCTCTGTCGGGCTCTGTCGGGCTCTGTCGGGCTCTACTGGGCTCTACTGGGCTCTGTCGGGCTCTGTCGGGCTCTACTGGCCCCTGTCGGGCCCTGTCGGGCCCTGTCGGGCTCTGTCGGGCTCTACTGGGCTCTGTCGGGCTCTGTCGGGCTCTGTCGGGCCTCTACTGGGCTCTGTCGGGCTCTGTCGGGCTCTACTGGGCCCTGTCGGGCTCTGTCGGGCCCTGTCGGGCTCTGTCGGGCTCTGTCGGGCCCTGTCGGGCCCTGTCGGGCTCTGTCGGGCCCTGTCGGGCTCTGTCGGGCTCTGTCGGGCTCTGTCGGCTCTACTGGGCTCTGTCGGGCTCTGTCGGGCTCTGTCGGGCTCTACTGGGCCCTGTCGGGCTCTGTCGGGCTCTGTCGGGCCCTGTCGGGCTCTGTCGGGCTCTGTCGGGCTCTGTCGGGCCCTGTCGGGCTCTGTCGGGCCCTGTCGGGCCCTGTCGGGCTCTGTCGGGCTCTGTCGGGCCCTCTCGGGCTCTGTCGGGCTCTGTCGGGCTCTGTCGGGCTCTGTCGGGCTCTGTCGGGCTCTACTGGGCCCTGTCGGGCGCTGTCGGGCTCTGTCGGGCTCTGTCGGGCTCTGTCGGGCCCTGTCGGGCTCTGTCGGGCTCTGTCGGGCTCTACTGGGCCCTGTCGGGTTCTGTCGGGCTCTGTCGGGCTCTACTGGGCCCTGTCGGGCTCTGTCGGGCTCTGTCGGGCTCTGTCGGGCCCTGTCGGGCTCTGTCGGGCTCTGTCGGGCTCTGTCGGGCCCTCTCGGCTCTGTCGGGCTCTACTGGGCTCTGTCGGGCTCTGTCGGGCTCTGTCGGGCTCTACTGGGCTCTGTCGGGCTCTGTCGGGCTCTGTTCGGGCCCTGTCGGGCTCTGTCGGGATCTGTCGGGCCCTGTCGGGCTCTATCGGGCCCTGTCGGGCTCTGTCGGGCTCTGTCGGGCCCTGTCGGGCCCTGTCGGGCTCTGTCGGGCCCTGTCGGGCCCTGTCGGGCTCTGTCGGGCCCTGTCGGGCCCTGTCGGGCTCTGTCGGGCTCTGTCGGGCCCTGTCGGGCCCTGTCGGGCTCTGTCGGGCTCTGTCGGGCTCTGTCGGGCTCTACTGGGCCCTGTCGGGCTCTGTCGGGCTCTGTCGGGCCCTGTCGGGCCCTGTCGGGCTCTGTCAGGCTCTGTCGGGCTCTGTCGGGCTCTACTGGGCCCTGTCGGGCCCTATCGGGCCCTGTCGGGCTCTACTGGGCTCTACTGGGCTCTGTCGTGCTCTGTCGGGCTCTACTGGGCCCTGTCGGGCTCTGTCGGGCTCTGTCGGGCCCTGTCGGGCTCTGTCGGGCTCTGTCGGGCTCTGTCGGGCTCTACTGGGCTCTACTGGGCTCTGTCGGGCTCTGTCGGGCTCTACTGGCCCCTGTCGGGCCCTGTCGGGCCCTGTCGGGCTCTGTCGGGCTCCACTGGGCTCTGTCGGGCTCTGTCGGGCTCTACTGGGCTCTGTCGGGCTCTGTCGGGCTCTACTGGGCCCTGTCGGGCTCTGTCGCGCTCTGTCGGCTCTGTCGGGCCCTGTAGGGCTCTGTCGGGCTCTGTCGGGCTCTACTGGGCCCTGTCGGGCCCTGTCGGGCTCTGTCGGGCTCTGTCGGGCTCTGTCGGGCTCTACTGGGCTCTGTCGGGCCCTGTCGGGCTCTGTCGGGCCCTGTCGGGCTCTGTCGGGCTCTGTCGGGCTCTACTGGGCCCTGTCGGGCCCTGTCGGTCTCTGTCGGGCTCTGTCGGGCTCTGTTGGGCCCTGTCGGGCTCTGTCGGGCCCTGTCGGGGCCTGTCGGGCTCTGTAGGGCTCTGTCGGGCTCTGTCGGGCTCTACTGGGCTCTGTCGGGCTCTACTGGGCTCTACTGGGCCCTGTCGGGCTCTGTCGGGCTCTGTCGGGCCCTGTCGGGCTCTGTCGGGCTCTACTGGGCCCTGTCGGGCTCTGTCGGGCTCTGTCGGGCTCTACTGGGCTCTGTCGGGCTCTGTCGGGCTCTGTCGGGCTCTGTCGGGCTCTACTGGGCCCTGTCGGGCCCTGTCGGGCTCTGTCGGGCTCTGTCGGGCTCTGTCGGGCTCAACTGGTCTCTGTCGGGCTCTGTCGGGTTCTGTCGGGCCCTGTCGGGCTCTGTCGGGCTCTGTCGGGTTCTGTCGGGCTCTGTCGGGCTCTGTCGGGCCCTGTCGGGCCCTGTCGGGCTCTGTCGGGCTCTGTCGGGCCCTGTCGAGCTCTGTCGGGCTCTGTCGGGCTCTGTCGGGCTCTACTGGGCCCTGTCGGACTCTGTCGGGCTCTGTCGGGCCCTGTCGGGCTCTGTCGGGCTCTACTGGGCCCTGTCGGGCCCTGTCGGGCCCTGTCGGGCTCTGTCGGGCTCTGTCAGGCTCTGTCGGGCTCTGTCGGGCTCTGTCGTGCCCTGTCGGGCTCTGTCGGGCTCTGTCGGGCCCTGTCGGGCTCTATCGGGCCCTGTCGGGCTCTGTCGGGCCCTGTCGGGCCCTGTCGGGCCCTGTCGGGCTCTGTCGGGCTCTGTCGGGCCCTGTCGGGCTCTGTCGGGCTCTGTCGGGCTCAGTCGGGCTCTACTGGGCCCTGTCGGGCCCTGTCGGGCCCTGTCGGGCCCTGTCGGGCTCTGTCGGGCTCTGTCGGGCTCTGTCGGGCTCTACTGGGCCCTGTCGGGCTCTGTCGGGCTCTGTCGGTCTCTGTCGGGCTCTGTCGGGCTCTACTGGGCTCTGTCGGGCTCTGTCGGGCCCTGTCGGGCCCTGTCGGGCTCTGTCGGGCTCTGTCGGGCCCTGTCGGGCCCTGTCGGGCTCTGTCGGGCCCTGTCGGGCTCTGTCGGGCCCTGTCGGGCCCTGTCGGGCTCTGTCGGGCTCTGTCGGGCTCTGTCGGGCTCTACTGGGCCCTGTCGGGCTCTGTCGGGCTCTGTCGGGCTCTGTCGGGCTCTACTGGGCCCTGTCGGGCTCTGTCGGGCTCTGTCGGGCCCTGTCGGGCTCTGTCGGGCTCTGTCGGGCTCTACTGGGCCCTGTCGGGCCCTATCGGGCCCTGTCGGGCTCTACTGGGCTCTACTGGGCTCTGTCGGGCCCTGTCGGGCCCTGTCGGGCTCTACTGGGCCCTGTCGGGCCCTGTCGGGCCCTGTCGGGCTCTGTCGGGCCCTGTCGGGCCCTGTCGGGCTCTGTCGGGCTCTGTCGGGCCCTGTCGGGCTCTGTCGGGCCCTGTCGGGCTCTGTCGGGCTCTGACGGGCTCTGTCAGGCTCTACTGGGCTCTACTGGGCTCTGTCGGGCTCTGTCGGGCTCTACTGGCCCCTGTCGGGCCCTGTCGGGCCCTGTCGGGCTCTGTCGGGCTCTACTGGGCTCTGTCGGGCTCTGTCGGGCTCTACTGGGCTCTGTCGGGCTCTGTCGGGCTCTGTCGGGCTCTGTCGGGCTCTACTGGGCCCTGTCGGGCTCTGTCGGGCCCTGTCGGGCCCTGTCGGGCTCTGTCGGGCTCTACTGGGCCCTGTCGGGCCCTGTCGGGCCCTGTCGGGCTCTGTCGGGCTCTGTCAGGCTCTGTCGGGCTCTGTCGGGCTCTGTCGTGCCCTGTCGGGCTCTGTCGGGCTCTGTCGGGCCCTGTCGGGCTGTATCGGGCCCTGTCGGGCTCTGTCGGGCCCTGTCGGGCCCTGTCGGGCCCTGTCGGGCTCTGTCGGGCTCTGTCGGGCCCTGTCGGGCTCTGTCGGGCTCTGTCGGGCTCTATCGGGCTCTACTGGGCCTGTCGGGCCCTGTCGGGCCCTGTCGGGCCCTGTCGGGCTCTGTCAGGCTCTGTCGGGCTCTGTCGGGCTCTACTAGGCCCTGTCGGGCCCTATCGGGCCCTGTCGGGCTCTACTGGACTCTACTGGGCTCTGTCGTTCTCTTTCGGGCTCTACTGGGCCCTGTCGGGCCCTGTCGGGCCCTGTCGGGCCCTGTCGGGCTCTGTCGGGCTCTGTCGGGCCCTGTCGGGCTCTGTCGGGCTCTGTCGGGCTCTGTCGGGCTCTACTGGGCTCTACTGGGCTCTGTCGGGCTCTGTCGGGCTCTACTGGCCCCTGTCGGGCCCTGTCGGGCCTGTTCGGGCTCTGTCGGGCTCTACTGGGCTCTGTCGGGCTCTGTCGGGCTCTGTCGGGCTCTACTGGGCTCTGTCGGGCTCTGTCGGGCTCTACTGGGCCCTGTCGGGCTCTGTCGGGCCCTGTCGGGCTCTGTCGGGCTCTGTCGGGCCCTATCGGGCCCTGTCGGGCTCTGTCGGGCCTGTCGGGCTCTGTCGGGCTCTGTCGGGCTCTGTCGGGCTCTACTGGGCTCTGTCGGGCTCTGTCGGGCTCTGTCGGGCTCTACTGGGCCCTGTCGGGCTCTGTCGGGCTCTGTCGGGCCCTGTCGGGCTCTGTCGGGCTCTGTCGGGCCCTGTCGGGCTCTGTCGGGCCCTGTCGGGCCCTGTCGGGCTCTGTCGGGCTCTCGTCGGGCCCTGTCGGGCTCTGTCGGGCTCTGTCGGGCTCTGTCGGGCTCTACTGGGCCCTGTCGGGCTCTGTCGGGCTCTGTCGGGCTCTGTCGGGCCTTGTCGGCTCTGTCGGGCTCTACTGGGCCCTGTCGGGCCCTGTCGGGCTCTGTCGGGCTCTGTCGGGCTCTGTCGGGCTCTGTCGGGCTCTACTGGGCCCTGTCGGGCGCTGTCGGGCTCTGTCGGGCTCTGTCGGGCTCTGTCGGGCCCTGTCGGGCTCTGTCGGGCTCTGTCGGGCTCTACTGGGCCCTGTCGGGCTCTGTCGGGCTCTGTCGGGCTCTGTCGGGCCCTGTCGGGCTCTGTCGGGCTCTGTCGGGCTCTGTCGGGCCCTCTCGGCTCTGTCGGGCTCTACTGGGCTCTGTCGGGCTCTGTCGGGCTCTGTCGGGCTCTACTGGGCTCTGTCGGGGCTCTGTCGGGCTCTGTCGTACCCTGTCGGGCTCTGTCGGGCTCTGTCGGGCCCTGTCGGGCTCTATCGGGCCCTGTCGGGCCCTGTCGGGCTCTGTCGGGCCCCTGTCGGGCCCTGTCGGGCTCTGTCGGGCTCTGTCGGGCCCTGTCGGGCCCTGTCGGGCTCTGTCGGGCTCTGTCGGGCTCTGTCGGGCTCTACTGGGCCCTGTCGGGCTCTGTCGGGCTCTGTCGGGCCCTGTCGGGCCCTGTCGGGCTCTGTCAGGCTCTGTCGGGCTCTGTCGGGCTCTACTGGGCCCTGTCGGGCTCTGTCGGGCTCTGTCGGGCCCTGTCGGGCCCTGTCGGGCTCTGTCAGGCTCTGTCGGGCTCTGTCGGGCTCTACTGGGCCCTGTCGGGCCCTATCGGGCCCTGTCGGGCTCTACTGGGCTCTACTGGGCTCTGTCGTGCTCTTTCGGGCTCTACTGGGCCCTGTCGGGCCCTGTCGGGCCCTGTCGGGCTCTGTCGGGCCCTGTCGGGCCCTGTCGGGCTCTGTCGGGCCCTGTCGGGCTCTGTCGGGCTCTGTCGGGCTCTGTCGGGCTCTACTGGGCTCTACTGGGCTCTGTCGGGCTCTGTCGGGCTCTACTGGCCCCTGTCGGGCCCTGTCGGGCCCTGTCGGGCTCTGTCGGGCTCTACTGGGCTCTGTCGGGCTCTGTCGGGCTCTGTCGGCTCTACTGGGCTCTGTCGGGCTCTGTCGGGCTCTGTCGGGCTCTGTCGGGCTCTACTGGGCCCTGTCGGGCTCTGTCGGGTCCTGTCGGGCTCTGTCGGGCTCTGTCGGGCCCTGTCGGGCCCTGTCGGGCTCTGTCGGGCCCTGTCGGGCTCTGTCGGGCTCTGTCGGGCTCTGTCGGGCTCTACTGGGCTCTGTCGGGCTCTACTGGGCTCTACTGGGCCCTGTCGGGCTCTGTCGGGCTCTGTCGGGCCCTGTCGGGCTCTGTCGGGCTCTACTGGGCCCTGTCGGGCTCTGTCGGGCTCTGTCGGGCTCTGTCGGGCTCTACTGGGCTCTGTCGGGCTCTGTCGGGCTCTGTCGGGCTCTGTCGGGCTCTACTGGGCCCTGTCGGGCCCTGTCGGGCTCTGTCGGGCTCTGTCGGGCTCTGTCGGGCTCAACTGGTCTCTGTCGGGCTCTGTCGGGTTCTGTCGGGCTCTGTCGGGCTCTGTCGGGCTCTGTCGGGCTCTACTGGGCTCTACTGGGCTCTGTCGGGCTCTGTCGGGCTCTACTGGGCCCTGTCGGGCTCTGTCGGGCCCTGTCGGGCCTGTCGGGCTCTGTCGGGCTCTGTCGGGTTCTGTCGGGCTCTGTCAGGCTCTGTCGGGCCCTGTCGGGCCCTGTCGGGCTCTGTCGGGCTCTGTCGGGCCCTGTCGGGCTCTGTCGGGCTCTGTCGGGCTCTGTCGGTCTCTACTGGGCCCTGTCGGACTCTGTCGGGCTCTGTCGGGCCCTGTCGGGCTCTGTCGGGCTCCTACTGGGCCCTGTCGGGCCCTGTCGGGCCCTGTCGGGCTCTGTCGGGCTCTGTCAGGCTCTGTCGGGCTCTGTCGGGCTCTGTCGTGCCCTGTCGGGCTCTGTCGGGCCCTGTCGGGCTCTATCGGGCCCCTGTCGGGCTCTGTCGGGCCCTGTCGGGCCCTGTCGGGCCCTGTCGGGCTCTGTCGGGCTCTGTCGGGCCCTGTCCGGGCTCTGTCGGGCTCTGTCGGGCTCAGTCGGGCTCTACTGGGCCCTGTCGGGCCCTGTCGGGCTCTGTCGGGCTCTGTCGGGCTCTGTCGGGCTCTACTGGGCCCTGTCGGGCTCTGTCGGGCTCTGTCGGGCCCTGTCGGGCTCTGTCGGGCTCTGTCGGGCTCTGTCGGGCTCTACTGGGCCCTGTCGGGCTCTGTCGGGCTCTGTCGGGCCCTGTCGGGCCCTGTCCGGGCTCTGTCGGGCTCTGTCGGGCCCTGTCGGGCCCTGTAGGGCTCTGTCGGGCCCTGTCGGGCTCTGTCGGGCTCTGTCGGGCCCTGTCGGGCCCTGTCGGGCTCTGTCGGGCTCTGTCGGGCTCTGTCGGGCTCTACTGGGCCCTGTCGGGCTCTGTCGGGCTCTGTCGGGCTCTGTCGGGCTCTACTGGGCTCTACTGGGCTCTGTCGGGCCCTGTCGGGCCCTGTCGGGCTCTACTGGGCCCTGTCGGCCCTGTCGGGCCCTGTCGGTCTCTGTCGGGCCCTGTCGGGCCCTGTCGGGCTCTGTCGGGCCCTGTCGGGCCCTGTCGGGCTCTGTCGGGCTCTACTGGGCTCTACTGGGCTCTGTCGGGCTCTGTCGGGCTCTACTGGCCCCTGTCGGGCCCTGTCGGGCCCTGTCGGGCTCTGTCGGGCTCTACTGGGCTCTGTCGGGCTCTGTCGGGCTCTGTCGGGCTCTACTGGGCTCTGTCGGGCTCTGTCGGGCTTTGTCGGGCTCTACTGGGCCCTGTCGGGCTCTGTCGGGCCCTGTCGGGCTCTGTCGGGCTCTGTCGGGCTCTGTCGGGATCTACTGGGCTCTGTCGGGCTCTGTCGGGCTCTGTCGGGCCCTGTCGGGCTCTGTCGGGCTCTGTCGGGCTCTGTCGGGATCTACTGGGCTCTGTCGGGCTCTGTCGGGCTCTGTCGGCCTCTGTCGGGCTCTACTGGGCTCTACTGGGCTCTGTCGGGCTCTGTCGGGCTCTACTGGGCCCTGTCGGGCCCTGTCGGGCCCTGTCGGGCTCTGTCGGGCTCTGTCGGGTTCTGTCGGGCTCTGTCGGGCTCTGTCGGGCCCTGTCGGGCCCTGTCGGGCTCTGTCAGGCTCTGTCGGGCCCTGTCGGGCTCTGTCGGGCTCTGTCGGGCTCTGTCGGGCTCTACTGGGCCCTGTCGGACTCTGTCGGGCTCTGTCGGGCCCTGTCGGGCTCTGTCGGGCTCTACTGGGCCCTGTCGGGCCCTGTCGGGCCCTGTCGGGCTCTGTCGGGCTCTGTCAGGCTCTGTCGGGCTCTGTCGGGCTCTGTCGTGCCCTGTCGGGCTCTGTCGGGCTCTGTCGGGCCCTGTCGGGCTCTATCGGGCCCTGTCGGGCTCTGTCGGGCCCTGTCGGGCCCTGTCGGGCCCTGTCGGGCTCTGTCGGGCTCTGTCGGGCCCTGTCGGGCTCTGTCGGGCTCTGTCGGGCTCAGTCGGGCTCTACTGGGCCCTGTCGGGCCCTGTCGGGCCCTGTCGGGCTCTGTCGGGCTCTGTCGGGCTCTGTCGGGCTCTACTGGGCCCTGTCGGGCTCTGTCGGGCTCTGTCGGGCTCTGTCGGGCTCTGTCGGGCTCTACTGGGCCCTGTCGGGCTCTGTCGGGCTCTGTCGGGCCCTGTCGGGCCCTGTCGGGCTCTGTCGGGCTCTGTCGGGCCCTGTCGGGCCCTGTCGGGCTCTGTCGGGCCCTGTCGGGCTCTGTCGGGCTCTGTCGGGCCCTGTCCGGGCCCTGTCGGGCTCTGTCGGGCTCTGTCGGGCTCTGTCGGGCTCTACTGGGCCCTGTCGGGCTCTGTCGGGCTCTGTCGGGCTCTGTCGGGCTCTACTGGGCCCTGTCGGGCTCTGTCGGGCTCTGTCGGGCCCTGTCGGGCCCTGTCGGGCTCTGTCAGGCTCTGTCGGGCTCTGTCGGGCTCTACTGGGCCCTGTCGGGCTCTACTGGGCTCTACTGGGCTCTGTCGGGCCCTGTCGGGCCCTGTCGGGCTCTACTGGCCCTGTCGGGCCCTGTCGGGCCCTGTCGGGCTCTGTCGGGCCCTGTCGGGCCCTGTCGGGCTCTGTCGGGCTCTGTCGGGCCCTGTCGGGCTCTGTCGGGCTCTGTCGGGCTCTCTCGGGCTCTACTGGGCTCTACTGGGCTCTGTCGGGCTCTGTCGGGCTCTACTGGCCCCTGTCGGGCCCTGTCGGGCCCTGTCGGGCTCTGTCGGGCTCTACTGGGCTCTGTCGGGCTCTGTCGGGCTCTGTCGGGCTCTACTGGGCTCTGTCGGGCTCTGTCGGGCTCTGTCGGGCTCTGTCGGGCTCTACTGGGCCCTGTCGGGCTCTGTCGGGCCCTGTCGGGCCCTGTCGGGCTCTGTCGGGCTCTACTGGGCCCTGTCGGGCCCTGTCGGGCCCTGTCGGGCTCTGTCGGGCTCTGTCAGGCTCTGTCGGGCTCTGTCGGGCTCTGTCGTGCCCTGTCGGGCTCTGTCGGGCTCTGTCGGGCCCTGTCGGGCTCTATCGGGCCCTGTCGGGCTCTGTCGGGCCCTGTCGGGCCCTGTCGGGCCCTGTCGGGCTCTGTCGGGCTCTGTCGGGCCCTGTCGGGCTCTGTCGGGCTCTGTCAGGCTCTATCGGGCTCTACTGGGCCCTGTCGGGCCCTGTCGGGCCCTGTCGGGCCCTGTCGGGCTCTGTCAGGCTCTGTCGGGCTCTGTCGGGCTCTACTGGGCCCTGTCGGGCCCTATCGGGCCCTGTCGGGCTCTACTGGGCTCTACTGGGCTCTGTCGTGCTCTTTCGGGCTCTACTGGGCTCTACTGGGCTCTGTCGGGCTCTGTCGGGCTCTACTGGCCCCTGTCGGGCCCTGTCGGGCCCTGTCGGGCTCTGTCGGGCTCTACTGGCTCTGTCGCTCTGTCGGCTCTGTCGGGCTCTGTCGGGCTCTGTCGGGCTCTACTGGGCTCTGTCGGGCTCTGTCGGGCTCTACTGGGCCCTGTCGGGCTCTGTCGGGCCCTGTCGGGCTCTGTCGGGCTCTGTCGGGCCCTGTCGGGCCCTGTCGGGCTCTGTCGGGCCCTGTCGGGCTCTGTCGGGCTCTGTCGGGCTCTGTCGGGCTCTACTGGGCTCTGTCGGGCTCTGTCGGGCTCTGTCGGGCTCTACTGGGCCCTGTCGGGCTCTGTCGGGCTCTGTCGGGCCCTGTCGGGCTCTGTCGGGCTCTGTCGGGCTCTGTCGGGCCCTGTCGGGCTCTGTCGGGCCCTGTCGGGCCCTGTCGGGCTCTGTCGGGCTCTGTCGGGCCCTGTCGGGCTCTGTCGGGCTCTGTCGGGCTCTGTCGGGCTCTACTGGGCCCTGTCGGGCTCTGTCGGGCTCTGTCGGGCTCTGTCGGTCCTTGTCGGGCTCTGTCGGGCTCTACTGGGCCCTGTCGGGCCCTGTCGGGCTCTGTCGGGCTCTGTCGGGCTCTGTCGGGCTCTGTCGGGCTCTACTGGGCCCTGTCGGGCGCTGTCGGGCTCTGTCGGGCTCTGTCGGGCTCTGTCGGGCCCTGTCGGGCTCTGTCGGGCTCTGTCGGGCTCTACTGGGCCCTGTCGGGTTCTGTCGGGCTCTGTCGGGCTCTGTCGGGCTCTACTGGGCCCTGTCGGGCTCTGTCGGGCTCTGTCGGGCTCTGTCGGGCCCTGTCGGGCTCTGTCGGGCTCTGTCGGGCTCTGTCGGGCCCTCTCGGCTCTGTCGGGCTCTACTGGGCTCTGTCGGGCTCTGTCGGGCTCTGTCGGGCTCTACTGGGCTCTGTCGGGCTCTGTCGGGCTCTGTCGTACCCTGTCGGGCTCTGTCGGGCTCTGTCGGGCCCTGTCGGGCTCTATCGGGCCTGTCGGGGTCTGTCGGGCTCTGTCGGGCCCTGTTGGGCCCTGTCGGGCTCTGTCGGGCCCTGTCGGGCCCTGTCGGGCTCTGTCGGGCTCTGTCGGGCCCTGTCGGGCCCTGTCGGGCTCTGTCGGGCTCTGTCGGGCCCTGTCGGGCCCTGTCGGGCTCTGTCGGGCTCTGTCGGGCTCTGTCGGGCTCTACTGGGCCCTGTCGGGCTCTGTCGGGCTCTGTCGGGCCCTGTCGGGCCCTGTCGGGCTCTGTCAGGCTCTGTCGGGCTCTGTCGGGCTCTACTGGGCCCTGTCGGGCTCTGTCGGGCTCTGTCGGGCCCTGTCGGGCCCTGTCGGGCTCTGTCAGGCTCTGTCGGGCTCTGTCGGGCTCTACTGGGCCCTGTCGGGCCCTATCGGGCCCTGTCGGGCTCTACTGGGCTCTACTGGGCTCTGTCGTGCTCTTTCGGGCTCTACTGGGCCCTGTCGGGCCCTGTCGGGCCCTGTCGGGCTCTGTCGGGCCCTGTCGGGCCCTGTCGGGCTCTGTCGGGCTCTGTCGGGCCCTGTCGGGCTCTGTCGGGCTCTGTCGGGCTCTGTCGGGCTCTACTGGGCTCTACTGGGCTCTGTCGGGCTCTGTCGGGCTCTACTGGCCCCTGTCGGGCCCTGTCGGGCCCTGTCGGGCTCTGTCGGGCTCTACTGGGCCTCTGTCGGGCTCTGTCGGGCTCTGTCGGGCTCTACTGGGCTCTGTCGGGCTCTGTCGGGCTCTGTCGGGCTCTGTCGGGCTCTACTGGGCCCTGTCGGGCTCTGTCGGGTCCTGTCGGGCTCTGTCGGGCTCTGTCGGGCCCTGTCGGGCCCTGTCGGGCTCTGTCGGGCCCTGTCGGGCTCTGTCGGGCTCTGTCGGGCTCTGTCGGGCTCTACTGGGCTCTGTCGGGCTCTGTCGGGCTCTGTCGGGCTCTGTCGGGCCCTCTCGGCTCTGTCGGGCTCTACTGGGCTCTGTCGGGCCCTGTCGGGCTCTGTCGGCTCTACTGGGCTCTGTCGGGCTCTGTCGGGCTCTGTCGTACCCTGTCGGGCTCTGTCGGGCTCTGTCGGGCCTTGTCGGGCTCTATCGGGCCCTGTCGGGCTCTGTCGGGCCCTGTCCGGGCCCTGTCGGGCCCTGTCGGGCTCTGTCGGTCTCTGTCGGGCTCTGTCGGGCCCTGTCGGGCCCTGTCGGGCTCTGTCGGGCTCTGTCGGGCTCTATCGGGCTCTACTGGGCCCTGTCGAGACCTTTCGGGCCCTGTCGGGCTCTGTCGGGCTCTGTCGGGCTCTGTCGGGCTCTACTGGGCTCTACTGGGCTCTGTCGGGCTCTGTCGGGCTCTACTGGGCCCTGTCGGGCTCTGTCGGGCTCTGTCGGGCCCTATCGGGCCCTGTCGGGCTCTACTGGGCTCTACTGGGCTCTGTCGGGCCCTGTCGGGCCTGTCGGGCTCTACCGGGCCCTGTCGGGCTCTGTCGGGCTCTACTGGGCTCTGTCGGGCTCTGTCGGGCTCTGTCGGGCTCTACTGGGCTCTGTCGGGCTCTGTCGGGCTCTGTCGGGCTCTGTCGGGCTCTACTGGGCCCTGTCGGGCTCTGTCGGGTCCTGTCGGGCTCTGTCGGGCTCTGTCGGGCCCTGTCGGGCCCTGTCGGGCTCTGTCGGGCCCTGTCGGGCTCTGTCGGGCTCTGTCGGGCTCTGTCGGGCTCTACTGGGCTCTGTCGGGCTCTGTCGGGCTCTGTCGGGCTCTGTCGGGCTCTGTTGGGCCCTGTCGGGCTCTGTCGGGCTCTGTCGGGCTCTACTGGGCTCTGTCGGGCCCTGTAGGGCTCTGTCGGGCCCTGTCGGGCTCTGTCGGGCTCTGTCGGGCTCTGTCGGGCTCTACTGGGCCCTGTCGGGCTCTGTCGGGCTCTGTCGGGCTCTGTCGGGCTCTACTGGGCTCTACTGGGCTCTGTCGGGCCCTGTCGGGCCCTGTCGGGCTCTACTGGGCCCTGTCGGGCCCTGTCGGGCCCTGTCGGTCTCTGTCGGGCCCTGTCGGGCCCTGTCGGGCTCTGTCGGGCCCTGTCGGGCCCTGTCGGGCTCTGTCGGGCTCTACTGGGCTCTACTGGGCTCTGTCGGGCTCTGTCGGGCTCTACTGGCCCCTGTCGGGCCCTGTCGGGCCCTGTCGGGCTCTGTCGGGCTCTACTGGGCTCTGTCGGGCTCTGTCGGGCTCTGTCGGGCTCTACTGGGCTCTGTCGGGCTCTGTCGGGCTCTGTCGGGCTCTACTGGGCCCTGTCGGGCTCTGTCGGGCCCTGTCGGGCTCTGTCGGGCTCTGTCGGGCCCTGTCGGGCCCTGTCGGGCTCTGTCGGGCCCTGTCGGGCTCTGTCGGGCTCTGTCGGGCTCTGTCGGGATCTACTGGGCTCTGTCGGGCTCTGTCGGGCTCTGTCGGGCTCTGTCGGGCTCTACTGGGCCCTGTCGGGCCCTATCGGGCCCTGTCGGGCTCTACTGGGCTCTACTGGGCTCTGTCGGGCCCTGTCGGGCCCTGTCGGGCTCTACCGGGCCCTGTCGGGCTCTATCGGGCTCTACTGGGCCCTGTCGGGCCCTGTCGGGCTCTGTCGGGCTCTGTCGGGCTCTGTCGGGCCTTGTCGGGCTCTGTCGGGCTCTACTGGGCCCTGTCGGGCCCTGTCGGGCTCTGTCGGGCTCTGTCGGGCTCTGTCGGGCTCTACTGGGCCCTGTCGGGCGCTGTCGGGCTCTGTCGGGCTCTGTCGGGCTCTGTCGGGCCCTGTCGGGCTCTCTCGGGCTCTGTCGGGCTCTGTCGGGCTCTACTGGGCCCTGTCGGGTTCTGTCGGGCTCTGTCGGGATCTGTCGGGCTCTACTGGGCCCTGTCGGGCTCTGTCGGGCTCTGTCGGGCTCTGTCGGGCCCTGTCGCGCTCTGTCGGGCTCTGTCGGGCTCTGTCGGGCTCTGTCGGGCCCTCTCGACTCTGTCGGGCTCTACTGGGCTCTGTCGGGCTCTGTCGGGCTCTGTCGGGCTCTACTGGGCTCTGTCGGGCTCTGTCGGGCTCTGTCGTACCCTGTCGGGCTCTGTCGGGCTCTGTCGGGCCCTGTCGGGCTCTATCGGGCCCTGTCGGGCTCTGTCGGGCCCTGTCGGGCCCTGTCGGGCCCTGTCGGGCTCTGTCGGGCTCTGTCGGGCCCTGTCGGGCTCTGTCGGGCTCTGTCGGGCTCTATCGGGCTCTACTGGGCCCTGTCGAGACCTTTCGGGCCCTGTCGGGCTCTGTCGGGCTCTGTCGGGCTCTGTCGGGCTCTACTGGGCTCTACTGGGTTCTGTCGGGCTCTGTCGGGCTCTACTGGGCCCTGTCGGGCTCTGTCGGGCCCTGTCGGGCCCTGTCGGGCTCTGTCGGGCCCTGTCGGGCTCTGTCGGGCTCTGTCGGGCTCTGTCGGGCTCTACTGGGCTCTGTCGGGCTCTGTCGGGCTCTGTCGGGCTCTACTGGGCCCTGTCGGGCCCTATCGGGCCCTGTCGGGCTCTACTG